>NC_086444.1:1071419245-1071714245 GCF_028390025.1 Pseudophryne corroboree
GCTATGTATCACCACTTTCTGTAAGAGGCACACCGCTGACAACCTCTTATGGAAACTGAGGAACATCATCACACAATGGCTTACCCCACTTAGGCTCTCCTGGGGATTTGTGATATCGGACAACGCCACCAATATTGTGTGTGCATTACATCTCGACAAATTCCAGCACATCCCATATTTTGCAAATACAATTAATGTGGTGGTGCAGATTTTTTTGAAAAATTACAGGGGCGTGCAGGAGATGCTGTTGGTGGCCCGAAAATTGCGGGACACTTTCAACATTCAACCACCGTGTGCCGAAGACTGGAGAGCCAGCAAACACTCCTGAATCTGCCCTGCCATCACCTTAAGCAGGAAGTGGTAATGAGGTGGAATTCAACACTCTATATGCTTCGGAGGATGGAGGAGCAGCAAAAGGCCATTCATGCCTATACATCCACCTATGATATAGGCAAAGGAGGGGGAATGCCCCTGATTTAAGTGCAGTGGAGAATGATTTCCGACTTGTGCAAGGTTCTCCAACTCTTCGAACTTGCCACACATGAAGTCAGTTCAGACACTGCTAGCTTCAGTCAGGTCATACCCCTCATCAGGCTTTTGCAGAAGCAGCTGGAGAAATTGAAGGAGGAGCTAAGACAGAGCGATTCCGCAAAGTATGTGGGATTTGTGGATGGAGCCCTTCATTCACTTTGCCAGTATTCAAGGATGTTCAATCTGTTGAAATCAGAGCACTACATTTTGGCCACCGTGCTCGATCCTAGGTTTAAGGCCTACGTTGTATCTCTCTTTCCAGCAGACACAAGTCTGCAGAGGTTCAAAGATCTGCTGGTGAGAAAATTGTCAACTCAAGTGGAACGTGACCCGTCAGCAGCTCCTCCTTCATTTTCTCCTGCCCACCCGCTGGAGGTGATGCAGGGCAGTCAGGAGCGAGTGCTGACATCTGGTCCGGACTGAAGGACCTGCCAACGATTAATGACATGTCGTCTACTGTCACTGCATATGATTCTGTCACCACTGAAAGAATGGTGGACATCTATATGAGTGACAGCATCGAAGTAAGCATATCAGGCAGTCCGTACGTATACTGGCAGTAAAAAGAGGCAATTTGGATGCCCTTGCACAAACTGGCTTTATTTTACCTAAGTTGCCCCCCCTCCAGTGTGTACTCCGAAAGAGTGTTTAGTGCAGCCGGTAACCTTGTCAGCGATCGGCGTAGGAGGTTACTTCCACAAAATGTGGAGAAGATGGTGTTCATCAAAATGAATTATAAATTCTTCCGGGAAGACCTTTACCAGCAATTGCCTCCAGAAAGTACACAGGGACCTGTGATGGTGGATTGCAGTGGGGACGAATTAATACTCTGAGAGGAGGAGGATGTAGACACTGAAATAGGTGAGGAATCAGAGGATGAGGTCGACATCTTGCCTCTGTTGAGCCAGTTAGTGCAAGGGGATATTGATTGCTTCTTTTTTTGTGGGGGCCCAAACAAACCAGTCATTTCAGCCACAGTCATGTGGCAGACCCTGTCGCTGAAATGATTGGTTTGTTAAAGTGTGCATGTCCTGTTAATACAACATAAGGGTGGGTGGGAGGGCCCAAGGACAATTCCACCTCACACCTCTTTTTCTTCTTTGCATCATGTGCTGTTTGGGGACTAGTGTTTTTAAGTGCTATCCTGTCTGACACTGCCGTACAACTCCAGGGGTACTGCTGTATAAGTCCAGGGGTACTGCCGTATAAGTCCAGTCCAGTGGTACTGTCTTGTGCTGCATCAGTCCAGTAGTGGTGTCTTGTGCTGCCATAAGTCCAGTGGTGGTGTCCTGTGCTGTTTATTATTTACTCCAAATAAAAGGGTTATATACAGTACATTACTTATATTATTATCCAAATAATTTTTACAGGGTTTGCCTTGCGTGGTATAGGGGCATGCTCGCCTGTGTTGCATATTATTAAAATAGTGCCAAATAAAAGGGTTATTATTGTCCAAATTAATTTTACAGGCTTTGCCGTGTGTGTGTGTGTGTGTGTGTGTGTGTGTGTGTGTGTGTGTGTGTGTGTGTGGTTTAGGGGTACGCTCTCCTGTGCCACCAATATTGTGCGTGTATAACATCTGGGCAAATTCCAGCACGTCCCATGTTGTTTGAACTTCGCTTAGTCATACAGCTACCTCATTGCACCTCTTTTTCTTCTTTGCATGATGTGCTGTTTGGGGCCTAGTTTTTTTAAGTGACATCGTGTCTGCCACTGCAGTGCCACTCCTTGATGGGCCAGGTGTTTGTGCCGCACACTTGTGTCGCTTAGCTTAGTCATACAGCCACCTCGGTGCAACTTTTTGGCCTAAAAACAATATTGTGAGGTGTGAGGTGTTCAGAATAGACTAGAAATGAGTGGAAATGAATGCTATTGAGGTTAATAATACCGTAGGATCAAAATTACCCCCAAATTCTGTGATTTTAGCAGTTTTTATGGTTTTTTTAAAAAATCATCCAGATCCAAAACCAAAACCAAAACACGAAAGGGTGGTTTTTGCAAAACCAATCCAGATCCAAAACACGAGCATGGAACCAGAACCAAAACCAAAACACGAAAAGTGACCGCAGCACATCTTTAGTTATAAGCCTCATTTGATGACTTGCAATTTATTAGAATAATAAAAAAGTCACAAACTTTGACATTTTATTTTATTATTTGTTATGTATCCATATTTACTAAGAAGTACGGCTTAAAGTGATGTCACTTGGCCACCCCCCCACAATGGGGAAATGCTTGTGATCCATAGAGCAGCAGGTAGGGGATGGGGCTAATTGATGCAAAATTATGTTAATCATGTCTTTTAGCCCCGACCCCTTCATACAGATGCCGAGATTGTAGTGATTTTATACCCATCCTGCCTGCTTCACTAAGAAGTGAGCGGGATGTGTGAGAGTCACCTATCCTTCCAGGGCTGCGGGGGACTACCCAAACAATCGAGAGCCTATCGCAGCTAAGTATGCTCTTATGCCAGCCATATATTAGGTGCAAAACATACATTTGAAAACAGACATATTTAGGCATATCACACCTCTGTAAAACCCGCATTCCATCAACATATCCTCACTGATCTCACTGATCTTTGCCTACGGGAAATTCCCCATTTTAACTTATTTATGCAACTTCAGCTACAAGTGTAGATCTAAATGTATTGCCCATGCTAAGCAGTGTAGGGTCACTCAGGAGATCGGTTTTCTTCCGATGAGTATCCATGGTTGCGTCTTTGTACGCTTTCAGTTGGCGTCTTAATACAAATCCCAGCTGCTGAAACATTTGCATATTTTGGCCCATGAGATCGCAGCTGAAATGCCGTTTGCGTCCGTCTCTGAACCAGGCCCTATGTCTGTGATTCGCGTAGCTCTTTGAAGCGAGATAGGGTGAACACGGTGGGTGAGGCAAAGGTGTTATGTCATTTTTTATTAAAAATTGCTTAACACTCAGCACTGTGTTTGCAGGTGCTTTGTCATGATGAAAGAACCAATCATCTGTTCACCACAAATCTGGGCATTTTTCCCTCAAATCGTGACGCAACCTTTTCAAAACTTCCAAATAAAAACTTTAGTTGACAGTTTGACCCTGGGGTACAAATTCTGAGTGCACCATCCCTCTCACGTCAAAGAAACAAATGAGCCACATTTGACTTAACTAAAAATAGGCGAAAGCGTGAATAACTCGTTGGACAAAAAAATCACTACAGTCAAATGTTACATTTCCCCGCAACATCAGCGGGGATACTGGCTCAGAAGTGTTCCGCAAACGCATTTTTCTATTAATATTGTCTGCCATTTATAATCAATCTGAGATGGGGAGGATGAAAGGAAGATTGCTGTGATACTTTTACCCTTGTAGTCCTTGTTAAATAGGAACACCCACATTTTTAAGACAATACTTGTCTTCAGCAGGGACTCTTTAATACTGTAGGTCAGGAGTGTTGGAAATGATGTGTGAGCAGGTGTTAATAGACACACACAAGTGGATGACTCAACTGTAAACAGCCCAGTTACTTAAACAGTGGTTCTGGTGTACTGTTAGATAGCAGGTACAGCGGTACACACTGTTATATATACACTGGTAATGGAGTGTAGTTTGAGAAGAGTGGTGTGTCATACAGCTCATCAGCTGGTGAGTGTATACTCTAAACTGGTAGCGCTTCAGGAACACTGGAAACGGTTGTGGATTGCAGGTAATCGCAGGCCTCTCTGTAGCTAAGTAGGAGACTGCAGTCTTCCACCATTTCACAAGACAAAGACTCTCACACTGTCAAGACAAGATGGTCATTGCACATTCTCAGTAAAGATTTCAGTGACCACCTTAGGATAGGACAAGAAGGCTCCCTGGAGAACTGGAAGACTGGAGTCTCGCAGTAGCACACTCTTTCAACAGGGAGATACCTTAGCTCTAGTGCACATTATTTGTTGGAGAAAGGCCTTTCTCTAATAAATAGACAAATAGGTGACAGATCCACTTTAATGTTTTATACAAGAAGACAGCTGACCAGATTACAGATTTTGTAGTAGCAATTTGCAGTCTCCTATTTAAGCAGTGATGACAAGGAAGACAAGTGCAATGTGGAAGATCTGTTGCAATTCAATATACAGTGCATCCGGAAAGTATTCACAGCGCTACACCTTTTCCACAATTTGTTATGTTACAGCCTTATTCCAAAATGGAATAAATTAATTTTTTTCCCCTCAAACTTCTACACACATAATAACAACGTGAAAAAAGATTTTTGCAAATGTATTAAAAATAAAATACTAAGAAATAACATGTACATAAGTATTCACAGCCTTTGCCATGAAGCTCGAAATTGAGCTCAGGTGCATCCTGTTTCAACTGATCATCCTTGAGATGTTCCTACAGCTTAATGGAGTCCACCTGTGGTAAATTCAGTTGATTGGACACGATTTGAAAGGCACACACCAAGCATGAAGTCAAATTAATTTTCTGTAGACCTCCGAGACAGAATTGTCTCGAGGCACACATCTGGGGAAGAGTACAGAAAAATATCTGCTGCTTTGAAGGTCCCAATGAGAACAGTGGCATCCATCATCCGTAAATGGAAGAAGTATGGAACCACCAGGACTCTTCCTTGAGCTGGCCGGCCGTCTAAACTGAGCGATCGGGGAGAAGGGCCCTACTCAGGGAGTGACCAAGAATCTGATGGTCACTCTGTCAGAGCTACAGCATTCCTCTGTGGAGAGGCCTGTATGGTACAGTGGCCAGATGGAAGCCACTCCTTAGTAAAAAGCACATGGCAGCCCGCCTGCAGTTTGCCAAAATGCACCTGAAGGACTCTCAGACCATGAGAAAAAAAATTCTCTGGTCTGATAAGACAAAGATTGAACTCTTTGGTGTGAATGCCAGGCATCATGTTTGGAGGAAACCAGGCACCGCTCATCACCAGGCCAATACCATCCCTACAGTGAAGCAAGGATGTGGCAGCATCATGCTGTGGGGATGTTTTTCAGCGGCAGGAACTGGGAGACTAGTCAGGAAAGAGGGAAAGATGAATGCAGCAATTTACAGAGACATCCTGGATGAAAACCTGCTCCAGAGTGCTCTTGACTTCAGGCTGGGGCGACGGTTCATCTTTCAGCAGGACAGCGACCCTAAGCACACAGCCAATATATCAAAGGGGTGGCTTCAGGACAACTCTGTGAATGTCCTTGAATAGCCCATCCAGAGCCCAGACTTGAATCTGATTGAATATCTCTGGAGAGATCTGAAAATGGCTGTGCACCGATGCTTCCCATTCAACCTGATGGAGCTTGAGAGGTGTTGCAAAGAGAAATGGGTGAAACTGCCCAAAGATAGGTGTGCCAAGCTTGTGGCATCATATTCAAAAAGACTTGAGGCTGTAATTGCTGCCAAAGGTGCATCAACAAAGTGTTGAGCAAAGGCTGTGAATACTTATGTACATGTGATTTCTTAGTTTTTTGTATTTAATAAATTTGCAAGAATCTCAAAAAACTTTTTTCACATTGTCATTATGCGGTATTGTGTGTAGAATTTTGAAGGAAAAAATGAATTTATTCTATTTTGGAATTAGGCTGTAACATAACAAAATGTGTAAAAAGTGAAGTGCTGTGAATACTTTCCAGATGCACTGTATAGTTGAAATCAGAGCAGGATTAGACATTTTGGTGTAACACATGTTTGCAACACTGGGGGGGGGGGGTTGGGTTGGGGGGGTGGTGGTGGCCAATGATACTGTGGCAGTTTTCACTCCTCTCCCCCTGCATATCATCTATCTGCCCTCCCTGCCAGCGGTGTAGTGATGGTGGCTCCAGTGGAGCTCGAGCTCCGGGCACCAGAAAAGATAGAGGGCGCGCCACCACCTGCCCCCCTCACTCTGCTCAATATACCGCAGGCCGCTGTACAGGCAGCAGAATAGCAGGAGGAGGAGAAGCAGTGGGACGCACACTGACTCGGACTCTGAGACTAGGTAGGGAACAGGGCAGGCCAGAGGCGACAGCAGGAGACACTGACAGCCGGCACATGCCGGAGCTCTGCCCACCCTCTTTATATGTCTTACTGTCTGCTTGTAGCTGTGCAGCAGGGTTACTTCTGTCCTGCTACATCACTCTCTGTTCACTTGACTGCAGCACCTCTTTCTGCCCCGGCTGCTGCAGCACCTCTCTTTGTCCCAGCTGCTGCAGCAGCACCTCCCTCTGCATTAAAAGCTGCAGAGTAACATGTATAAGCAGCTCTACTGCAGCATAACTTGTGTACGCGGCTCTATTGTGTTGTGTGCCATAAAGTGTATAAGGGGTACTACTGATTGGTGTAATGTGAGTAACGGACAATACTGTGCGGTGTAATGTGAATAGCAGACAATACAGTAAGGTGTCATCTGAATTGATACTATACTGTGGCCACGCCCCTTCCCCATGAAGCCATGCCCCTATATTTTTGCTGCGCGCCCCTATTTTAAACATGGGGGCACCCAGAGGAAACCTTCGCTCTGAGATCCACAAGGTATAACTGGACTTGTCACCAATTTAGGATTTTTAACTATATTTTATTTTCAAATGTAACATGTACCCAAGTCAGTACTGGAGAGGGGGCGCCGAAACATACCCTTGCTCCGGGCACCATGGCACCTAGCTACACCTCTGCTCCCTGCACACCATCACTACTCTCCCACTGCTTATCATCACTCCTCTCCCCTTGCATATCCTCTTTCTGCTCTCACTGCATCACTCCTTGCCCTCTGTATATAATCTTGTTGCTCTCCCTTCAGACCATCCCTTGTCATCTCCAACTTGTGAATGCTGTGAGGAAAATATAGGCAGGTCTGGGGGAGACAATACAAACATCAAGCATTATAGTAATAATACATGGTCCTGTTTCTCTATTATTTAACGAACCTAGGTAAATTTTATGCAGCAATTGAAAAACTAATTGCATTTGTTTATTTTCCAATGTGGATGGTGTTTTAACCTTTGACTGCTGTAGGCACAGCAGTCAAAAGTTAAAACACTGGAATCACTCTGGAGGGCATGACGTTAACTTGCAGGGTTCATTAGACTGACAATCATCACTTACCCGGTACCGACCACCAATAAATCTGTCAGTGAGTGAATGACAAGTGTAAGCTCATTAACTGAAAAATTAAACCACCCTGCTGCGCCCAGCAGCCACCGGCTCCTCACTAGGCACTGTAGGGGAGATGTCATGAAGTCTCTCCCTGCCAGGGGTGTATTGTGCGAGGAGGGGGCCCGTGTGTAGTCTCATTATGAGCCCCCTCCATTTCTAGCTTGCAGTGTATTCATTTGTGTACTGTGCTGTGCTAGAGGCTACTGCGTATGACTTCCTTACTGGGTATGCACAAAATACTGGGAAAATGTCCACTGCACCATTTTCCTGCTGATTTTGCAGTGGTGCCATGGCCAACATGGGACTCCCCCCACCTCCACCCCTCCACGAAACTTACCTGTTCTCAGAAATGGTGATCAGTGCGCTCCAGTCATCTGGTCTACTGTGTTGCTGCTGTGATCCCTGTTATCAGTGAAGTGAACAAATATGCTGGCACTTTGCAAAATCTTGGCTCACTCTGCTGAACAGATGACGGGGTCACAGCAGCAGCACAGGAACCGATCTCTGGTCCCTGGGAGCAGGTAAGTATTACTTTTTTTTACATTGATCCACCTGTGTGTCCATCAGACACACATGGCTGACCAAAGGGGCCAGAACCGAGCATAGCTTTCACGACCAGCAGGCAGAGAAGGCTGTGCAGGAGTCAGGGAACCAGAAGGAAGCCCAGATAACGCTATCTCAAGATAGCGCTATTATCACAGGTCTCCGCCAGTATTTTTTTACATTTTCTTTTAGTCAATTCTGGCAGATCGCAGTTCTCATTACAAGTATTGGAAATACGATCTGGTTACTAAAAAAAAATGCTATATTATGGGTTTGGAGAAGAATTTTCCTTCAAATGCTCTTTCGTACATTTAGGCGACACTAAAAATAATTAGAAAAGTGTATGAAAACACCCATTTTCACATTATTTATTTAGTACAAATAATATTCATAAATATTCCCATTTGTGTTCTTAGGCATCCCCACTGCAATGTAAGCTTCTGTAAGCAGCAACCTTACTCCTGTTTTCTCCTCTATGTAACTTGCAGGTAATTATTATTTATTCTTGCACATTTATAAACTTGTGTAACTGTCAAATGAATTTTCTTGTATGTACTACGCTGATTTATTGTACTATGGAACCCTGGTGGTCCCCTATAAGTGAAAGATTATTATAATCTACTCTAGTCACAGTAGTTCAGGCTCCAAGTACATTCCTTATATCATACCTACCAACTTTTGGGAGGTAGAAAGAGGGACTTCCTGTGCGGCGTAGCCACGACCTGGGGGAAAGGGGTGTGGTCTCATAAAGGGGTGTGGCCTCATGGTAAAGCCCCACCTGATAGCCATGCCCCCATTTCTCGTCACTATGGCGACATGGCCACCGATCTGTGAGCTGCTGGCATGCCCCCTGTCCCTCCTGTCTCCGTGAATAGACTCTGTACGCATGCGCACAGCGTCTATTCACCGCAGCTCTGCTAAGCAGAGCAGCGAGTGACAGAGCCTCCCAACTGCATCCCCCCCCCCCCACCGCGGGACAATGCTGCAGGTGGGACAGCGGTACAGTCCCCAAAAAACGGGACTGTCCCACGAAAATCGGGACAGTTGGGAGGTATGCTTATATGATTACTTGTGTTTGTTAAAGGGTTACAAGTGCTGCATTGCTACAAGGCGACAGAATATATTCGGACCAAACAATGTCCAAATGCTTAATTAGCAGATTTCAATTTTTTGCAATAGATTTAGCACTAGTGTGGTCATTTTCTACTCAATAAGCAGTAATGACCGTCCATATAATCTCCATATTACTACGCTACTTATGAGTGTCATTTGGCATGCTACATTTCCTTCTATATTTTTGCATCTTCATTTTCACATGCGGATGGGTTAGAAACCTAATAAATATTTTAGTGCTTCAGGTTTATTATTATGACCCAATAAATAAATGTTGTAGAAGCATCTGTGAATTTCAGTGAGAGTTTTATGGTTTTATATCTCTCCAGAATGCAGTACTGGTGGGGGAAGGGCAGTCTGCAATGATATCGCTGTCTTGTGCGCAATGATTATTATTTTTTGTGGGCCTATTTACTCATCACTACCTGTGGCATATTCCTTTCCCAAAACACTTCTTTTTGGGATATAGTCCTACCTGCAAATATTATGTATCATCCCAATGTACCATGGAGGGACAGCAGCATATATCTCCATATCTTTGAAGGGGGGAGTAGCCCCTTTGATATAGAAAAGCTGCAGACAGTTTAGTATTTAAGACTGAGAAATTAATTGGCGCCTGGTGATACTTGGTATCTTTGTTTTTTTTTGGTTTATCTCCATATCTGCCGCAGTTTCTCTATTTACGACAGTGTTCACAGCCTCCATAGATTCCTGTCCTGAGCTGTCAGATTTTCCAAGCTGTTTGGCCATGGCAAATAACGCCATCTAAAAAAGGTGTTAGCTGCTGCCTCCGGAACACTCCACAGCAATGGCCATCGCACATGTGTGGTCAATAGTGCTGCAGGGGTCCCGATACAGGAGTAAAGTGACTACTGATGCGATGACTTCACTACTAACACATCTCAGGAATGCATACCTCCCAACTGACCCAATTTTCGCAGAACTGTCCAGCTTTTTTGGGACTGTCCCGCTGTCCCACCCGTGGGCTGCAGTGTCCCGCTGGTTAGGGGGCCAGTTGGGAGGCTCCTGTCACTCGCTGCTCTGCCTAGTAGAGCAGCGGTGAATAGACACTGTGCGCATGCACACACCAGCTATTCACAGGAAACATAGGGTCTGAGGGCATGCCAGCAGCTCACAAAGCGCTAGCCATGCCCCCACAGTAACGGAAAATGGAGAAGTGGCTCGCAATCGCGGCACTTCCATGAAGCCATGCCCCCTTTCTGTAGGCCAGCCGTTTGCGGCCACAGCTTCGACGAGCCGGGGAGTCTTGCTTCCCTGTCTCCCGATATTGGACGGTATGGGAGGGGGCTCCTTGTTCCTGCATGTGTACACAGAGGGGGTCATTTAGGTGCGGTCAGCTTTGCTATCACTTCTAAGAAACAATCCCACAGCGCTACTTATAATTGGATATACCTTGAAGCAGGTGCTGCAGTTCTAAAGACCTTTCTTTGGATGGTCCAATATTATTTAAACCAAAGAAGAAAAATAAAAACTGCGCAATTACAACAGGTGTATCATAAAAATATTTTTATGTAGTTTTAATCACACATATAATAGAGAAATGATGCTTCCTTTATTATATATCTGATTAAAACTACATAAAAATATTTTTATGATACACCTGTTGTAATTGCGCAGTTCTTTATTTTTCTTTCCTTTGAAGCAGCAATGATAGCGCTGTATGTAAATGCAGCAGTAGGCGTCTATTACATGCAGACACCTCCTGCTGCACTAGTGATCCGAGCTGCTTCCTAGGATGCAGGATTGGATCAAAGTACCCACTATTGGGGCGGCTTGCAGCACCCATGGTGACGCACAAGCCGCCTGTCTCATAGGCCAGGAAAACTTTGTCTTACGATGGAGATCCCTGGCCACTTCTCACCCCCTAAACAGCAGCGTTGCGCCTCAATTTTTCCAAATGGAGCACATCGCTGCCCCCTCCTCATGCCCGAAATGGCATCAGACTGACAATCAATGCCGCAGGACCCGTTTGCACATGCACAAAGTAACGAAAATTGGTACTTTGTGCCTATAGTCTCAGGTGCAGTCGCACCTGAATGACCACCTAATACATCTAGGGCGATTATTAATTTCCTATTTCCGTGAACAGGAAATTACAATTATGGGGTGTAAAAACCAATAATTGTCATATATGCCCCTGTATGTATAATATATATGTATAATGTGTAATATATAATATAGGTCCAGATCTACAGTAAGTATAGTACCAGTCAAAAGTTTGGACACATCTTCTCATTCAATGGTTTTTATTTATTTTAATTATTTTCTATATTGTAGATTAATACTGAAGACATTAAAACTATGAAAGAACACATATGGAATTATGTTGTAAACAAAAAAGTGTCAAACAAGTCAAAATATGTTTTATATTTTAGATTCCTCAAAGTATCTCCCTTTTGCTTTGATGACAGCTTTGCACACTTTTAGCATTCTCTCAATCAGCTTCATGAGGTAGTCTCCTGGAATGGTTTTCCAACAGTCTTGAAGGAGTTTCCAGAGGTGCTGAACACTTTTTGGCTGCTTTTCCTTCACTCTGTGATCCAACTCATTCCAAACCATCTCAATTGGGTTTAGGTTGGGTGATTGTGGAGGCCAGGTCATCTGACGCAGCAATCCATCACTTTCCTTCTTAGTCAAGTAGCCCTTCCATAGCCTGGAGGTGTGTTTGGGGTCATTGTCTTGTTGAAAAACAAATGATGGCCCCAGTAAGTGCAAACCAGATGGGATGGCAATGGCATGTCGCTGCAGAATGCTGTGGTAGCCATGCTGGTTAAGTGTGCCTTGAATTTTGAATAAATCACCAACAGTGTCACCAGCAAAGCACCCCCACACCATCACACCTCCTCCTCCATGCTTCACAGTGGGAACCACACATGCAGAAACCATCCGCTCACCTTCTCTGCATCTCACAAAGACACGGCAGTTGGAACCAAAAATCTCAAATTTGCATTCCAGGAGACTACCTCATGAAGCTGATTGAGAGAATGCAAAGGGTGTGCAAAGCTGTCATCAAAGCAAAAGGGGGCTACTTTGAGGAATCTAAAACATAAAGCATATTTTGATTTGTTTAACACTTTTTTGTTTACAGCATAATTCATATGTTTTCTTTTATAGTTTTTATGTCTTCAGTATTAATCTACAGTGTAGAAAATAATTACAATAAATAAAAACCATTGAATGAGAAGGTGTGTCCAAACTTTGGTCTGGTACTGTATATCAAACAATAAAAAGACATACAGTTATTCTAGGTACAAATACACTGCACTATCTCTGATACTGGTACAAACTGTACTGATGTATGGTTGAAGATTAATTAGATCCAAACATATGGTTCTTTTAAGCTTATAGAGTCCAAACAGTTCAAAAGGCAGGGCTGCAAGTAGGGTGGGGCTAGGGGGGCATGTGTCCCGGGCGCCAGATTAGAGGTTGTGCTGGGACCTTGCCGCACCGGACAAATACAGCACCTGGCCAGACATAAAAGGAAGACGATTGGCATGGGATTTGTAGTTAATCTTTTACTGCTTAGACTCTGGGGCCGCTGGTAGTGGTGGGGGTACTAACTAAGCTATAAACAGTTTCTGCAAATACAAATAAATCCATTTCAACCTATACACAAGCAGGGTCCATTCAATTTTATTTACACATAGGGCCCATAACAATAATTGCCATCTATTTCCTTTAAAATAAACGGTTTCATGGATTAAAAACTAATCTCCCTAAGTAATTTCCCTAAGGTACTCACAATACGGTATCTATAAGTATAATTAACAGATAGGACGGTACTCTTCATAAACAATCTCTTTTATCTCTAAATCTACATGCAATTATTGCCTTGACTTAGCAACCTCTACATTTTTACTGCGATATGTGAAAGTGTGTTATTTTCTTTTCCACTCATTTCTGAAATTAGCTGTTAGAAATAGGAAAATAGGAAAAAGAAAATGTTCTGAAGGCATTAGTGCAGGTGAATACTGACATCCACTCTCAATGTGTTATCTGCTGAACAATTCAATGAACCTTTCAACCCTTATGGAATTAGTTTTTGAGTGTTTGTAGAATTTCATTTGTAGAGAAGCTGATATGCAAGGCAGCAGTGCAAAGACATAAAAGATTGATCGCATGCTTTGAATATACAATTAGGCAACTTAGGCATGTCGGGTAGGAAGTCATTTGAACTGATGGAAGGATAGTGATCTTGTATTAGATGGAGTAAAATAATTAGTTTCCAGGTCAAGGTATGCAGTCAAAAGATTAATTAATCTGTGATGCATCATATTTCAGACATAGTCATATATTTAAATATAAAACACCCCATCCCTTCACCCCACCCTGCCCCCCAATAAAAATGATACGCCATTTTTCTAAACTCTTAAATTGTCTCTGTTCCTTGAGATGCCATCAGAATGAAAATAAAGCTAGAGAGAATTGTCAGTATGAATAGATTATAATGTACCCTTCTTTTATCTCGCTGCTTTGTTGGTATATTTTGTAGTTTTCAAGTCCTCTCTTAAAGAATACATGACTTGACTTGTAAAGTAGTCATAAAAAGGAATGACAAAATTATACCAGAAGTGCCAATTTTAATGCATTATAACCAAATCAATATTCAGTCTCACCTTCTCAATGAGTCATTAGGTATACATTCATTGTCTAGAAAGAAAATAAAGGAGCTACGATATCGATAAAATGACTTTGATGCATGCCCCTCCGTAGGCAATTTGAATTTGTCTCTGGACTCTCTCCTCCATAAGAAATAGAATCACTCCAGTCTAGACTGTAATAGTGTAGACCGGGCAAGTCATTTTCATAATAACAAGTCTCTTTATATGGCACTCTTTTTCTTGTGGTTGTTAATATTATGCATCAATATTAATCTTTAAGTGCATACACTCACTAGCATACCTATAATGGGTAGTGATGTGCACCGGCAATTTTTCGGGTTTTGTGTTTTGGTTTTGGGTTCGGTTCCGCGGCCGTGTTTTGGGTTCGAACGCGTTTTGGCAAAACCTCACCGAAATTTTTTTTGTCGGATTCGGGTATGTTTTGGATTCGGGTGTTTTTTTCAAAAAACCCTAAAAAACAGCTTAAATCATAGAATTTTGGGGTCATTTTGATCCCATAGTATTATTAACCTCAATAACCATAATTTCCACTCATTTTCAGTCTATTCTGAACACCTCACACCTCACAATATTATTTTTAGTCCTAAAATTTGCACCGAGGTCGCTGGATGACTAAGCTAAGCGACCCAAGTGGCCGACACAAACACCTGGCCCATCTAGGAGTGGCACTGCAGTGTCACGCAGGATGGCCCTTCAAAAAAATAGTCCCCAAACAGCACATGACGCAAAGAAAAAAAGAGGCGCAATGAGGTAGCTGTGTGACTAAGATAAGCGACCCAAGTGGCCGACACAAACACCTGGCCCATCTAGGAGTGGCACTGCAGTGTCACGCAGGATGGCCCTTCAAAAAAATACTCCCCAAACAGCACATGACGCAAAGAAAAAAAGAGGCGCAATGAGGTAGCTGTGTGACTAAGCTAAGCGACCCTAGTGGCCGACACAAACACCTGGCCCATCTAGGAGTGTCACTGCAGTGTCACGCAGGATGGCCCTTCAAAAAAATACTCCCCAAACAGCACATGACGCAAAGAAAAAAAGAGGCGCAATAAGGTAGCTGTGTGACTAAGCTAAGCGACCCTAGTGGCCGACACAAACACCTGGCCCATCTAGGAGTGGCACTGCAGTGTCACGCAGGATGGCCCTTCAAAAAAATACTCCCCAAACAGCACATGACGCAAAGAAAAAAAGAGGCGCAATGAGGTAGCTGTGTGACTAAGATAAGCGACCCAAGTGGCCGACACAAACACCTGGCCCATCTAGGAGTGGCACTGCAGTGTCACGCAGGATGGCCCTTCAAAAAAATACTCCCCAAACAGCACATGACGCAAAGAAAAAAAGAGGCGCAATGAGGTAGCTGTGTGACTAAGCTAAGCGACCCAAGTGGCCGACACAAACACCTGGCCCATCTAGGAGTGGCACTGCAGTGTCACGCAGGATGGCCCTTCAAAAAAATAGTCCCCAAACAGCACATGACGCAAAGAAAAATGAAAAAAAAAAGAGGTGCAAGATGGAATTGTCCTTGGGCCCTCCCACCCACCCTTATGTTGTATAAACAGGACATGCACACTTTAACGAACCCATCATTTCAGCGACAGGGTCTGCCACACGACTGTGACTGAAATGACTGGTTGGTTTGGGCCCCCACCAAAAAAGAAGCAATCAATCTCTCCTTGCACAAACTGGCTCTACGGAGGCAAGATGTCCACCTCATCATCATCGTCCGATTCATCACCCCTTTCACTGTGTACATCCCCCTCCTCACAGATTATTAATTCGTCCCCACTGGAATCCACCATCTCAGGTCCCCGTGTACTTTCTGGAGGCAATTGCTGCTGGTGAATGTCTCCACGGAGGAATTGATTATAATTAATTTTAATGAACATCATCTTCTCCACATTTTCTGGAAGTAACCTCGTACGCCGATTGCTGACAAGGTGAGCGGCGGCACTAAACACTCTTTCGGAGTACACACTGGAGGGAGGGCAACTTAGGTAGAATAAAGCCAGTTTCTGCAAGGGCCTCCAAATTGCCTCTTTTTCCTGCCAGTATACGTACGGACTGTCTGACGTGCCTACTTGGATGCTGTCACTCATATAATCCTCCACCATTCTTTCAATGGTGACAGAATCATATGCAGTGACAGTAGACGACATGTCAGTAATCGTTGGCAGGTCCTTCAGTCCGGACCAGATGTCAGCACTCGCTCCAGACTGCCCTGCATCACCGCCAGCGGGTGGGCTCGGAATTCTTAGCCTTTTCCTCGCACCCCTAGTTGCGGGAGAATGTGAAGGAGGAGATGGTGACTGGTCACGTTCCGCTTGACTTGACAATTTTCTCACCAGCAGGTCTTTGAACCTCTGCAGAGTTGTGTCTGCCGGAAAGAGAGATACAACGTAGGTTTTAAATCTGGGATCGAGCACGGTGGCCAAAATGTAGTGCTCTGATTTCAACAGATTGACCACCCGTGAATCCTGGTTAAGCGAATGAAGGGCTCCATCCACAAGTCCCACATGCCTAGCGGAATCGCTCTGTTTTAGCTCCTACTTCAATGCCTCCAGCTTCTTCTGCAAAAGCCTGATGAGGGGAATGACCTGACTCAGGCTGGCAGTGTCTGAACTGACTTCACGTGTGGCAAGTTCAAAAGGTTGCAGAACCTTGCACAACGTTGAAATCATTCTCCACTGCGCTTGAGACAGGTGCATTCCACCTCCTTTGCCTATATCGTGGGCAGATGTATAGGCTTGAATGGCCTTTTGCTGCTCCTTTATCCACTGAAGCATATAGAGGGTTGAATTCCACCTCGTTACCACCTCTTGCTTCAGATGATGGCAGGGCAGGTTCAGGTGTTTTTGGTGGTGCTCCAGTCTTCTGTACGCGGTGCCTGTACGCCGAAAGTGGCCCGCAATTCTTCTGGCCACCGACAGCATCTCTTGCACGCCCCTGTCGTTTTTTAAATAATTCTGCACCACCAAATTCAAGGTATGTGCAAAACATGGGACGTGCTGGAATTTGCCCAGATGTAATGCACGCACAATATTGCTGGCATTGTCCGATGCCACAAATCCCCAGGAGAGTCCAATTGGGGTAAGCCATTCTGCGATGATCTTCCTCAGTTGCTGTAAGAGGTTTTCAGCTGTGTGCGTATTCTGGAAAGCGGTGATACAAAGCGTAGCCTGCCTAGGAACGAGTTGGCGTTTGCGAGATGCTGCTACTGGTGCCGCTGCTGCTGTTCTTGCTGCGGGAGGCAATACATCTACCCAGTGGGCCGTCACAGTCATGTAGTCCTGAGTCTGCCCTGCTCCACTTGTCCACATGTCCGTGGTTAAGTGGACATTGGGTACAACTGCATTTTTTAGGACACTGGTGACTCTTTTTCTGACATCTGTGTACATTCTCGGTATCGCCTGCCTAGAGAAATGGAACCTAGATGGTATTTGGTACCGGGGACACAGTACCTCAATCAAGTCTATAGTTGGCTCTGAAGTAACGATGGATACCGGAACCACGTTTCTCACCGCCCAGGCTGCCAAGGCCTCAGTTATCCGCTTTGCAGCAGGATGACTGCTGTGATATTTCATCTTCCTCGCAAAGGACTGTTGGACAGTCAATTGCTTACTGGAAGTAGTACAAGTGGTCTTCCGACTTCCCCTCTGGGATGACCATCGACTCCCAGCAGCAACAACAGCAGCGCCAGCAGCAGTAGGCGTTACACTCAAGGATGCATCGGAGGAATCCCAGGCAGGAGAGGGCTCGTCAGACTTGCCAGTGACATGGCCTGCAGGACTATTGGCTTTCCTGGGTAAGGAGGAAATTGACACTGAGGGAGTTGGCGGTGTGGTTTGCGTGAGCTTGGTTACAAGAGAAAGGGATTTACTGGTCAGTGGACTGCTTCCGCTGTCGCCCAAAGTTTTTGAACTTGTCACTGACTTATGATGAATGCGCTGCAGGTGACGTATAAGGGAGGATGTTCCTAGGTGGTTAACGTCCTTAGTCCTACTTATTACAGCTTGACAAAGGCAACACACAGCTTGACACCTGTTGTCCGCATTTGTGTTGAAATAATTCCACACTGAAGAGCTGTTTTTTTTTGTATTTTGACCAGGCATGTCAATGGCCATATTCCTCCCACGGACAACAGGTGTCTCCCCGGGTGCCTGACTTAAACAAACCACCTCACCATCAGAATCCTCCTTGTCAATTTCCTCCCCAGCGCCAGCAACACCCATATCCTCATCCTGGTGTACTTCAACACTGACATCTTCAATTTGACTATCAGGAACTGGACTGCGGGTGCTCCTTCCAGCACTTGCAGGGGGAGTGCAAATGGTTGAAGGCGCAAGCTCTTCCCGTCCAGTGTTGGGAAGGTCAGGCATCGCAACCGACACAATTGGACTCTCCTTGGGAATTTGTGATTTAGAAGAACGCACAGTTCTTTGCTGTGCTTTTGCCAGCTTAAGTCTTTTCATTTTTCTAGCGAGAGGCTGAGTGCTTCCATCCTCATGTGAAGCTGAACCACTAGCCATGAACATAGCCGTTCCTTGCCACTCCGTGTCGTAAATGGCATATTGGCAAGTTTACGCTTCTCCTCAGACGCTTTTAATTTTGATTTTTGGGTCATTTTTTTACTGATCTTTTGTGTTTTGGATTTTACATGCTCTGTACTATGACATTGGGCATCGGCCTTGGCAGACGACGTTGATGGCATTTCATCGTCTCGGCCATGACTAGTGGCAGCAGCTTCAGCACGAGGTGGAAGTGGATCTTGACCTTTCCCTATTTTTTTAACCTCCACATTTTTGTTCTCCATATTTTAATGCGCACAACTAAAAGCCACCACAGGTATACAATGTAGATGGATGGATATACTACTAGTATACTTTATGTATGACGACGAGTGACGACACAGAGGTAGGTACAGCAGTGGCCTACCGTACTGCTATATACAGTATAATGGACCTGGTGGACACTGTCAGCAGACTGCGTTTATAGTATAAAGAAAAAAAGACACCACAGGTATACAATGTAGATGGATGGATATACTACTAGTATACTTTATGTATGACGACGAGTGACGACACAGAGGTAGGTACAGCAGTGGCCTACCGTTCTGCTATATACAGTATAATGGACCTGGTGGACACTGTCAGCAGACTGCGTTTATAGTATAAAGAAAAAAAGACACCACAGGTATACAATGTAGATGGATGGATATACTACTAGTATACTTTATGTATGACGAGTGACGACACAGAGGTAGGTACAGCAGTGGCCTACCGTACTGCTATATACAGTATAATGGACCTGGTCGACACTGTCAGCAGACTGCGTTTATAGTATAAAGAAAAAAAGACACCACAGGTATACAATGTAGATGGATGGATATACTACTAGTATACTTTATGTATGATGACGAGTGACGACACAGAGGTAGGTACAGCAGTGGCCTACCGTACTGCTATATACAGTATTATGGACCTGGTGGACACTGTCAGCAGACTGCGTTTATAGTATAAAGAAAAAAAGACACCACAGGTATACAATGTAGATGGATGGATATACTACTAGTATACTTTATGTATGACGACGAGTGACGACACAGAGGTAGGTACAGCAGTGGCCTACCGTACTGCTATGTACAGTATAATGGACCTGGTGGACACTGTCAGCAGACTGCGTTTATAGTATAAAGAAAAAAAGACACCATAGGTATACAATGTAGATGGATGGATATACTACTAGTATACTTTATGTATGACGACGAGTGACGACACAGAGGTAGGTACAGCAGTGGCCTACCGTACTGCTATATACAGTATAATGGACCTGGTGGACACTGTCAGCAGACTGCGTTTATAGTATAAAGAAAAAAAGACACCACAGGTATACAATGTAGATGGATGGATATACTACTAGTATACTTTATGTATGACGACGAGTGACGACACAGAGGTAGGTACAGCAGTGGCCTACCGTTCTGCTATATACAGTATAATGGACCTGGTGGACACTGTCAGCAGACTGCGTTTATAGTATAAAGAAAAAAAGACACCACAGGTATACAATGTAGATGGATGGATATACTACTAGTATACTTTATGTATGACGAGTGACGACACAGAGGTAGGTACAGCAGTGGCCTACCGTACTGCTATATACAGTATAATGGACCTGGTCGACACTGTCAGCAGACTGCGTTTATAGTATAAAGAAAAAAAGACACCACAGGTATACAATGTAGATGGATGGATATACTACTAGTATACTTTATGTATGATGACGAGTGACGACACAGAGGTAGGTACAGCAGTGGCCTACCGTACTGCTATATACAGTATTATGGACCTGGTGGACACTGTCAGCAGACTGCGTTTATAGTATAAAGAAAAAAAGACACCACAGGTATACAATGTAGATGGATGGATATACTACTAGTATACTTTATGTATGACGACGAGTGACGACACAGAGGTAGGTACAGCAGTGGCCTACCGTACTGCTATGTACAGTATAATGGACCTGGTGGACACTGTCAGCAGACTGCGTTTATAGTATAAAGAAAAAAAGACACCATAGGTATACAATGTAGATGGATGGATATACTACTAGTATACTTTATGTATGACGACGAGTGACGACACAGAGGTAGGTACAGCAGTGGCCTACCGTACTGCTATATACAGTATAATGGACCTGGTGGACACTGTCAGCAGACTGCGTTTATAGTATAAAGAAAAAAAGACACCACAGGTATACAATGTAGATGGATGGATATACTACTAGTATACTTTATGTATGACGACGAGTGACGACACAGAGGTAGGTACAGCAGTGGCCTACCGTACTGCTATATACAGTATAATGGACCTGGTGGACACTGTCAGCAGACTGCGTTTATAGTATAAAGAAAAAAAGACACCACAGGTATACAATGTAGATGGATGGATATACTACTAGTATACTTTATGTATGACGACGAGTGACGACACAGAGGTAGGTACAGCAGTGGCCTACCGTACTGCTATATATAGTATAATAGACCTGGTGGACACTGTCAGCAGACTGCGTTTATAGTATAAAGAAAAAAAGACACCACAGGTATACAATGTAGATGGATGGATATACTACTAGTATACTTTATGTATGACGACGAGTGACGACACAGAGGTAGGTACAGCAGTGGCCTACCGTACTGCTATATACAGTATAATGGACCTGGTGGACACTGTCAGCAGACTGCGTTTATAGTATAAAGAAAAAAAGACACCACAGGTATACAATGTAGATGGATGGATATACTACTAGTATACTTTATGTATGACGACGAGTGACGACACAGAGGTAGGTACAGCAGTGGCCTACCGTACTGCTATATACAGTGTAATGGACCTGGTGGACACTGTCAGCAGACTGCGTTTATAGTATAAAGAAAAAAAGACACCACAGGTATACAATGTAGATGGATGGATATACTACTAGTATACTTTATGTATGACGACGAGTGACGACACAGAGGTAGGTACAGCAGTGGCCTACCGTTATGCTATATACAGTATAATAGACCTGGTGGACACTGTTAGCAGACTGCGTTTATAGTATAAAGAAAAAAAGACACCACAGGTATACAATGTAGATGGATGGATATACTACTAGTATACTTTATGTATGACGACGAGTGACGACACAGAGGTAGGTACAGCAGTGGCCTACCGTACTGCTATATATAGTATAATGGACCTGGTGGACACTGTCAGCAGACTGCGTTTATAGTATAAAGAAAAAAAGACACCACAGGTATACAATGTAGATGGATGGATATACTACTAGTATACTTTATGTATGACGACGAGTGACGACACAGAGGTAGGTACAGCAGTGGCCTACCGTACTGCTATATACAGTATTATGGAAGTGGTGGACACTGTCAGCAGACTGCATTTATAGTATAAAGAAAAAAAGACACCACAGGAATACAATGTAGATGGATGGATATACTACTAGTATACTTTATGTATGACGACGAGTGATGACACAGAGGTAGGTACAGCAGTGGCCTACCATACAGCTATATACAGTATAATGGACCTGGTGGACACTGTCAGCAGACTGCGTTTATAGTATAAAGAAAAAAAGACACCACAGGTATACAATGTAGATGGATGGATATACTACTAGTATACTTTATGTATGACGACGAGTGACGACACAGAGGTAGGTACAGCAGTGGCCTACCGTACTGCTATATACAGTATAATGGACCTGGTGGACACTGTCAGCAGACTGCGTTTATAGTATAAAGAAAAAAAGACACCACAGGTATACAATGTAGATGGATGGATATACTACTAGTATACTTTATGTATGACGACGAGTGACGACACAGAGGTAGGTACAGCAGTGGCCTACCGTACTGCTATATACAGTATAATGGACCTGGTGGACACTGTCAGCAGACTGCGTTTATAGTATAAAGAAAAAAAGACACCACAGGCATACAATGTAGATGGATGGATATACTACTAGTATACTTTATGTATGACGACGAGTGACGACACAGAGGTAGGTACAGCAGTGACCTACCGTACTGCTATATACAGTATTATGGACCTGGTGGACACTGTCAGCAGACTGCGTTTATAGTATAAAGAAAAAAAGACACCACAGGTATACAATGTAGATGGATGGATATACTACTAGTATACTTTATGTATGACGACGAGTGACGACACAGAGGTAGGTACAGCAGTGGCCTACCGTACTGCTATATACAGTATAATGGACCTGGTGGACACTGTCAGCAGACTGCGTTTATAGTATAAAAAAAAAAAGACACCACAGGTATACAATGTAGATGGATGGATATACTACTAGTATACTTTATGTATGATGACGAGTGACGACACAGAGGTAGGTACAGCAGTGGCCTACCGTACTGCTATATACAGTATAATGGACCTGGTGGACACTGTCAGCAGACTGCGTTTATAGTATAAAGAAAAAAAGACACCACAGGTATACAATGTAGATGGATGGATATACTACTAGTATACTTTATGTATGACGACGAGTGACGACACAGAGGTAGGTACAGCAGTGGCCTACCGTACTGCTATATACAGTATAATGGACCTGGTGGACACTGTCAGCAGACTGCGTTTATAGTATAAAGAAAAAAAGACACCACAGGTATACAATGTAGATGGATGGATATACTACTAGTATACTTTATGTATGACGACGAGTGATGACACAGAGGTAGGTACAGCAGTGGCCTACCGTACTGCTATATACAGTATAATGGACCTGGTGGACACTGTCAGCAGACTGCGTTTATAGTATAAAAAAAAAGACACCACAGGTATACAATGTAGATGGATGGATATACTACTAGTATACTTTATGTATGACGACGAGTGACGACACAGAGGTATGTACAGCAGTGGCCTGCCGTACTGCTATATACAGTATAATGGACCTGGTGGACACTGTCAGCAGACTGCATTTATAGTATAAAGAAAAAAAGACACCACAGGAGTGTTTTTCAGGCAGACAAACGTATACTGGTGGTCACTGTCAGCAAAACTCTGCACTGTACTCCTGCTATAGCTGCTCCCCAGTCCCCACAATTAAGCAGTGTGAGCACTCAGCACAGATATATCATGCAGCACTGCACACTGAGCACAGATATGGTATGGAGCATTTTTTTCAGGCAGAGAACGGATAAAAAAAAACTAGCAAAACTCTGCACTGTACTCCTCCTAACAGCTGCTCCCCAATCCTCCCCACAATAAGCTAAGCAGTAGCAATCAGATCAACTAACTATAACTATATAAACGGAGAGGACACCAGCCACGTCCTCTCCCTATCAATCTCAATGCACGTGTGAAAATGGCGGCGACGCGCGGCTGCTTATATAGAATCCGAATCTCGCGAGAATCCGACAGCGGGATGATGACGTTCGGGCGCGCTCGGGTTAGCCGAGCAAGGCGGGAGGATCCGAGTCTGCTCGGACCCGTGTAAAAAGAGTGAAGTTCGGGGGGGTTCGGTTTCCGAGAAACCGAACCCGCTCATCACTAATAATGGGTACAGTGTGCATGGCCCCCCGGGGTCCAGGGGGCCCTCAATGCACACCCTACACCTATTATGTTTAAAACCCACTTTCCGTGGCGCTGCAGCAGCGCTGCAGAAATTGCTGGGAAAATGGTGCAGCGCCATTTTCCCGGTGTTTCACGCATGTGCAGTAGGAAAATCATTGGGAAAATAGTCACCGCACCATATTCCCAAAGATCTGTGCATGCGCCTTAGGCTCTGGGACAGCGCTAAGGTCCCCTAGGGACCCTAGTGCCCAGAGTCTCTGTGCCACCGGCTAGAGAGGAGGGGGCCAGGACGGAGCCTGCACACGAGCCTCCTCCTCTCATAAAACGCCCCCCCCCCCCCGTACACTCAAGGGTGATCTATTTCTTAAATGTTATTACATGATCCCCTAGTATTGCTCAGACAGGTAAATGCAAAGTACAGATGGAGCCACGCTGCATTGCAGGCAGGGCCGGCTCCGGGGCTTGTTGCGCCCCGGGCGGCTTTAGGGGGCGTGGCTTTGTACAGGGGGCGTGGTCATTTACGCCCCCTGTACAGCTGAATTGATGTGCGGTGCGCGATGACGTCATAGCGTCTAGTTCCCTTCGTGGAGAGGACCTTTGCTGTGCTGTGCGCGATGACGTCATCGCGCACCGCACAGTAAAGGACCTCTCCAGGAAGGGAAACTAGACGCGTACGCATCTAGTTTCCCTTCCCAGCGGTAGCGGCCGGGGGCAGAGGGCAGCGGGCAGCAGGGGGCACACACCAGTAGCGGATCTTGCCCTGGTGCGGCGCCCTCCGGAAGGCGGCGCCCCGGGCAAAAGTACTGCTTGCCCGTGGCAAGATCCGCTACTGATTGCAGGCGAGGGCAAGCTGCGTGCCTAGGCGCGCCTGCGCCTCGGCATGCCACCGAGTGCACAGAGATGCTCCCATTCACTTTGAACGGGGCACGTGTGCGTCTCTGCAACGCACGAGCACTCCATTTGTTCCCAGCGATCCGCCTTGCCGGGCGCGCCCAGGCACAGATGGAGCTACGATTAGTGTAATTATTGCTTATGCATTCTGCAGAACTATATTTGTCTCTACGTACACCTATCCTCAAATCATGCCAAA
Organism: Pseudophryne corroboree; assembly: GCF_028390025.1. Lineage (NCBI taxonomy): Eukaryota > Metazoa > Chordata > Amphibia > Anura > Myobatrachidae > Pseudophryne > Pseudophryne corroboree. Next base: position 1,071,444,361 of record NC_086444.1, read on the forward strand.
TTGCCATTTGGCGCGCTGTGAAAAATGCGGCACGGCTGCTTCATGCATCTTTCTTGCTCAATAATTGACTCAATTTGTGTTTTGGTTGCACTGCTAATGTGATAAAAGGAAAGGTATGCATACACTGTACATCACCAGTGCATTTGCATGCTATAGCAGTGTGAAAAATAGGCTAATCTTTTAGCACATTTGTCCGTGATAACCCATTTTCACACAAATGGGCTTTTATCATGACTCGCGAAAAATGGACATATCCAATTAATCGCAATAAAGTTTACCGGTGATTACTCTCCATAGGTTTAATGTGAATGTCTTTTCCCCACCTCCTGAGCAGGTGAAAAGTTGTGACCCCCATTTAATGACTAATTAATTGGGCCAATAATTACATGTAATTTTTCGGGTGAAAAAATACAAAATGCAGGAAATTGGAGTGCTACTGTAGGTATGGGACGGGTATATGGGGGATGCCTTATGAGTGGCACCGGTGTTTTTAGGCTTGCAGGTGGAAGTTATTGGCTTTTCTTGCAAAATGATCCAAATATCTTCTAATACTCATTTTTATGTACCCCAAATTTAAGTTTTAAGAGCATTCACAGTAATTTGCAGAAAAACACTTGCTTTCTATCATTTTTCACTGTTTTAGAAAAATGCATATATTTGACACATTTTAAGAACCCCAAATCCTTTTATCATTGCCATTATTAAACTTCTATACTGTTATCCTATATTAGTTGTCTTTTGTTGGGGTACAGGGGGCTCACAAACTGGCATTTATGTGCGTTATGTGCCATGTGTCATTATTGCCGACAATTGAATTACCCCTATGTGGTGCAAAAATGACAGTAACTTCTAAAACGTATTATCTGTGGTGCGACATCTAAGTCATGCTATGCACGTCACGCCATAAGGTGCAGAAACGCTAGGTCAAGCATACATCTGTGTCCTTATCGGTCTCTGCAATTGCGTACTGCATGCCGCAGCACAGTGTAAGGTAGTGGAAGAGTGCGTACACAACCCGTACAGTAGCTGTGGAGCCGGCAGTGGTAGCGGGGAGTGATGCCCCCATTACATATGCCTTTAAATGGGGAAGCCATCAGAGGAGGTACAATAGTGTGGTACAGTAGGGGGGTAGCAGGGAGCATGCTCCCACTACCAATAATTTTGAACCGGGAACCCATAGGAGGTAGCAGGGAGCGTGTATGCTTTTGCTATTTAAGTTGAATGGGAGATAGTGAAGTATAGTGGATAGTGGAATACCTGGAAGCACCACTGAATTTAAACAGCGGTAGATGTTTCTATGTTTAAACAATCACACAGGATGACTGGTCCCTACTTCCAACAAGACTGGTGTGTATAACTCCTTAAAAACTCTGTATCATTATGAACTTGCTGATTATATCATTTGCTACCTGGTTTATTCCTGACCTCCTCAAAACTGAGAATATCCCTGGTGAGTATGAGTTGGAGATTAAATATAGTTAATACAGTTATTACACCTCCATGAGCAATACAGTCTAGTCATGACCTTGATCACATGTGTTCAGATGTTCCCACGGGCCATTGGGACCAACCCAAACAGTTAATATTTATACATTTTTAAAAGGAACTAATGGCAGCCAACATGTACTGTACGGGCACAAGTCAGGATTTCAAAAGAGAAAAGGAAGAATGATTGCTATGTGAGAAAAGAGGTCAGCAGTCTTTATTTCAACTGGGTATGGGTGTCCGTGTGAATACTGAAAGTGCAATTGAAAGCATAAGCTCTGCTTCCCAAACGTTAACTGTAGTGGGGAGAAAGATTGAAGTTCCGGAGAGGGCCTGAAATACCTGAAAGCCTAGAGGCCTGCATATGGTTTAATACGCTTCTGCTCAGTGCAAAAAGTGGCGTCATTGCAAATATTATTTGCATATTATTTGGTCTCCAAGAAGATTAGCAAGACCTCTATATTTAATCTTCACTGATTCCCTTTCATCAGGCATGGTTCCCAAAGACTGGCGTAGAGCGGAAGTAGTGCCGATCTTCAAAAAGGGAAGTAAAGCTGAACCAGGCAATTATAGACTAGTTAGTCTTATATCTATAGTGGGGAAAGTGCTGGAAAGCATTCTAAGGAATAGGGTACAGAAGATCCTTGAAGCCAAAAAGATTATTATTAGGAACCAACATGGATTTGTGAAGGATAGATCATGTCAGACAAATTTACTAGGCTTTTATGAAACAGTTAGTGCGAACCTTGGTCAGGGTAAGGTGGTGGATGTAATCTTTTTAGACTTTGCTAAGGCTTTCGACACTGTACCACACATGAGACTTATCTATAAGTTACAAAAACGGGCTAGGGAGCACAATATGCACTTGGGTTAGAATTTGGTTAGATAATAGGGAGCAGCGTGTTGTGGTAAATGGAATTTTTTTCAAATTGGACTGAAGTACTAAGTGGTGTGCCACAAGGGTCTGTACTTGGACCACTTTTGTTCAACATTTTCATTAACAATCTATCAGAAGGTCTAGAGAGTATGGTGTCAATTTTTGCAGACGATACCAAACTATGTAAGGTTATACATTTGGAAGGTGATGCTGAGTCTCTCCAGAACGATTTATTCAAACTGGAGTCATGAGCAGAAAAATGGGGAATGAGTTTCAATACAAACAAGTGCAAGGTAATGCACCCTGGTAGCAAGAACAAAAATAACACCTACATACTAAATGAGGGGTGTTAGGGGACTCCGTACTGGAAAAAGACTTAGGTGTTCACATAGATAACAAACTTAGCAGCAGCACCCAATGTAGGATAGCAGCAAAAAAGGTAAACAAGGTACTAAGACTTTATCACTAAACTTTGACAGACACACATCAGGTTATTATTACCCTTTATTGCTGGTTTGGTGAAGTCAATTTACCACCTTGGAACCAATAAAAGTTTAGTGATATTCTCTACTTCTATGAACTGTTGGTCCAATTATACTGTTGGCTTTTTTATATATTACGGTTTCCTCTGAGGACTATTTTCAGTTGAAGAATTCTATCTGAAACACGTATTAATTATATGTTTAATACACTAATTTGTTTCTAGATCATTTCAAGCCGATACTTCTAAATTATGCATCTGTGTTTAGCATGTTTGTTTCAAAGTTACTGATAATGTACCCCTGAGGAAGTCCTTTGGGACGAAACGCGTTGGGTTCTATGTTCTCTTGCTTCCAGTGCTACCATTTGAGCAATATTCTGGCCAAGAAATACGGCTATATTCAACTGGAAAGACTTGCTTTGTATTTTTATGAAAATCTGTATATGTTTACACATTCGATCTATTTTAAATGGAATTTTGAATAAATGTTATCGATTTACCTCGTATTATTATTTTTAGAATGGTTACAATGCCATAAATGTTAAGACAGTATAGTTTTGATTGATAAAACTAGCGCCCTCAGAACAGTATTTTGTATTCCTTTCCTGAGTCTCTGCTAGCAGGAAAAAACGTTGATTAAAAATGATTGTATATTATTGTCTCTGTGTAAAATATTAAATAATAATAAATATTCCATTTAAGATGGATTAGCCTGAAAGATTCTTTCAAATTTACAACCTAATTGTAATTTTCTTTGTAGTGATTGAAGACGCTATGATTTTAATTTTAAATCTTAGGGCCCCCCTGTCTTAAGTACCCCAGGCCCCCAGAAGCCTTAATCCAGCTCTGGATAAGGATATACAGGGTTATGGAGGATAGATAAAAGTATAGTAAAAGTATATTATTATTATTATTATTATTATTATTATTATTATTAGATCACGTACTATAGTTACAATAAAATAAGGAAATACAACACAACGGCCGACTTTATCAAACAGATAAAAGTAGTCCTGAAAATAATACAGAGTAAGAGAACATAAATAGGTTGAACTTGATGGACAAATGGTCTTTTTTCAACCTCATAAACTATGTTACTATGTTACTATGTAAGATCAGTGGACAGTAAAAGATGTGTTTTTCACATTATCTAACAAACCTACTGTAGAAGTTACATTTTAATCTATCAGGAAATATGGATCTACACTCATCCACAAACACATATTAATCAGATTCATATATTAAAAGAGTTCCCTTTGATGTGTACCTCTTTACACTCACAACAACTTTATCTTGAATTATGGATATAATGGAAAATATGTATCACCTATTAAGTCAACTGTACAATGCAAATATTTTATACACTTCTGGCCGCCCACTACACTCCACAAATAAATGCCGCCTCTCCTCCCAACTGATTACCTCCTCCTACCCCTGCCTCCAAGATTTTGCCCATGCTGCTCCCTACCACTGGAACTCTCTTCCTCTCCACCTCTCTAGAAAATTAACTCTCAAGACCCACTTCTTAATCAAGCCTTCCAGCTCTCATCCTAACCCACTGCTCCATGTTCCCTGCTCACTGTCTACACCAGGCATGTCAAACTCAGGATCCCAACTGGGCTGAATAATCAAGGTCTAAAGAGCCCCATACACTTATGCGACCACATGTCGCAGGCGATCACTCTGGCAGCCTCCCGGAGGGCAGGATCGCCCAAGATACATCGTATGCTGTCCTTTTGCATACGATGTATCTTGGGCGATCCCAGCCATGCCCCCAGGTCGAACCTGATTGAATGTGCAGCACGTTCAATCAGATCCGATGCTCACGGGAATTCAGATCGGATCAGAAACACCTCCAAAATGCCCGATTGCATCCGATTTATCGGGCCGAATGCCCGAAATCGGATGAAATTGGGCATTATCGCTCTAGTGTATGGGGCCCTTTAGTCTTGTGTGGGCTGCAAGATAAAGAAAGAGTCCAGGAGCTGTGATATTCCCCCTGAAATATCACTGTGCAGTCCCCTCTCCTCTTACTTTACTTAATATATATATATATATATATATATATAACAATAATTCCATAACAATAATAATATCATGTACCTCCCAAACAGCAAACTGTGAAAACCAGCATATAAACATAACATTTTGCATATTATTTTATGTTCATTTGCTAGTTTTCACAGTTTGCTTACAAATATTAGACTGGTGCAAGATATTTCTCTATTCTGGGGAGATGCAGGGAAATCACACACAGAGAGGAAGCAGGGTAACATAAACAGGGATATATTTACTAATGTGTGAGATTTTTAGAAGTGGAGATGTTGCCCATAGCAACCAGTCAGATTCCACTTAACATATATCTAGCTGCTTCTAGAAGAAAATAGCAAGAATCTGGTTGCTATGGGCAACATCTCCACTTCTAAAAAAACTCACACCTTAGTAAATATACCCCACAGTGTGTGGACTTTGGAGGGAAGGGCTAACCTTTTTATTAGCTGTAAAAATCTCTGTGGGTGACACTCACAGTCTTCAGCGTCCGCATGGGCACTCTTTTTCGTCTCAGGGCAAATTCCCTCCTCCTTCATCACAAGAGACGTGATCTGACATTATCTCTGAAGACAGGGTGGGCCGTCTGTTGATGTTGGCACCTGTGGGCAGTGCAGGTAGTTGTAAACCTGCCCAGAACCCAGTCTCCTCTCCTCGTGCAGCAGCCATGAGTGGATGAAGTGGGCAGTGCAGACAAGTGGGGCGGACTCGGATTTAGTGTGGGGGCAGATGGGGTGGACAGATGTGGACTCGGTTAACTTTTTCGGGCTTGAGTTAACCCTGCTGCATAAGGACCCTTTTCAGCAGGCAGCAAAAGGATGCAGTAGGGGGTGGATGTGGCCCGTGAGTTTGACACCCCTGGTGTTCACCAGTTGGGTGACCCCTGTCTTTCTGCCCCTCAACTTTAGATTGTAAGCGCTCATGAGCAGGGTGTTCTTCCCTCATGTACTTTCCTTTCCCTCACTTATGCCATCATCTCCTCCCCAATGCCAACTTTGGCACCACATCTTTGCTTTCTGCTGCCCTGCTGCTTATTTGGGTATTATGAGTGCCGATACAGCAATGTTTATAAACCATGTTCTGTAATGTTCTGTACTGTAAGGTTAGGGTCAAACATAGTGGCTTGGCTGGAAGGGGGTTCTTTGTTCACACGGGTCCTGTTCTGCGGGAAGCTGCAGAACAGGATCTGGCCAGTGACACACAGGATTTCAGTGGAAACACAGTGCAGAGCAGCCACACTGTGTGAGCACATACATTGAAATGTATGTGTTCACATTGAAATCCTGCCGTCCTGTCATCCGGCCCGACCACAGCATGCTGCGGTCTGATCCGGCGGCAGCGGGACTGCCGCACATGTGTGGGCGCCTGCATAGGCGCCCATGTGCAGTCTCCTTGCGGCCAAGCGGGTTCCGCTGAACGTGACCCATTTAGCCGCTATGCGTGGCCCTACACTAAGCCACTTTTTCTTCTTTTGTTTTCACTGTTTCTGTACTTTGTAAGGCGCTGCGGACACCTTGTGGCACCAAATAAATAAAGGTTAATAGTAATAATAATAATAATAATAATAATAATAATGAACTTCTAGTAATTATATAAAGCTCCTGAGTGCACTATTAGAGTGAAGGTGCTTTAGGGTATTTGCACACATACTGTTAAATGGATTACAGTCCCAAAGGAAACTATATAATCAGTATGAATACTTTGATTAATGTTCAAAATGAATGTGTCATAAAGTGAAAGAATTTGGTTAAGGAAGATACAATGATCTGCTCTCCAAGGGGATCTAATATATTTTCAACTCTTTTATCATGGCCATGTTTTGTTCCTTGCCCCTCTGAAACCATCAGAGTATTTAAAAGACAATTACACTTTGATAGAATATAGTCTCCATACTGTACATAAAGAGTCAAGTGCAGAGAATGATGAAGCTGAGTTTTAATATCATGTCCACATACCAACTCATTATACTATTGCTTCGGACAACTGATTTACAATGGGTTATCCATGAATTGGGGCGGGATGCATGACGCAACGTATTTTGAACACGATACTTCCCTCCACTCATCATAAACATAACGGCATTTACTAACGCTGCATGCTTGAAGGAAATCACAAAGGACAGTTCTCCCGATCAGAGCTGTCCTTTGCGATAGGACTTCCATGATAAAGTCACATGGTCTGTGACGAAACGCGTTAGGACCCCGCCTTTCTGCACACCTTGATTCAATCCATCACACAGGTAGCAAGCTGCTGTTTGAGCCTACGACTCCTCGGCTCCTGTCCCGGCTTCTCCATCTGCCGCCGGTGACTCCTACCAGCACGTCGAGCCTGTGACTCCTTGGCTCCCGTCCCGGCTTCTCCACCTGCCGCCGGTGATCTCTACCAGCACGTCGAGCCTGAGACACTTTGGCTCCCTTCCCGGCTTCTCCATCTGCTGCCGGTGACCTCCATCAGCACGCCGCTGACTAACTGCACTTACCAATCCGGTGATAGCACGTTCTCTCCTTTGCTGTATTATTAAGCACTGGGCACTGCAGGAACATACGACACATACAGTCACATAGCAGTTTTCTCTATTGCCGCATTTGACATTTCCATTACGGCATCTAATAATAGATACTTGTGGATCAGCTGTTTACCTGACTGTGGACTTTCATGTGGAGATTTAATTGGATTTGTCTCCTCACCAAAATCTGAGGGTACTTCCTCCAGTATATATATCTATAATTTCAAGGTGATTTGCATCTAAATCTCGGTTTTATAATATAATTTCCATTGATTTTTTATGTGTCAAATTCAATGTCATCAGCATAATAAATTGTTTATATATTTTACACGTCAGCTCTTAATTAGTTCTAATTTGCTCTAACACATTGCGCAGCCATTTCTTTCTCTTACCACATTTATCCTTAATTGAACACGCACAAAGTGTTCTGTGGCAGCGCATGTGGCAGAGCAACTTCAATCATAATACCCACATCTTTGGGCATTAGTATCTGAGGCGCTTCTTGGCAATTTTTTGTTATTGTTTCTTCCATGTTTAGGACCTGCTGACATGGTGCGAAAGCAATGTGGAAACGAGGACAGGATTAAAAAAAAGGGGCAGACTAGATGGGCCAAGTGGTTCTTATCTGCCGTCAAATTCTATGTTTCTATGTTTCTATCTGTACATTAACTGTTTGAGAAATGGTAGTTTGTGAAATATTAGTAATGTGTTTCATTAACGTGTTTAAGTGGAGTCAGTTTTGTGGTACCACTTTGTGTCTCTGCACAGAATTTATATACTAGTGATTGTATACCTTTCCCTCAGTGTTGTACTGTACATAGACCATCAATAAAAAACAAATGTATGTGCTCTTAATCCATATATTTGTGATCTGTGTTGGACTACTTCTACTTAGTCTCGATCGTCATGCAAATATTAGAGATGAGCGCCTGAAATTTTTCGGGTTTTGTGTTTTGGTTTTGGGTTCGGTTCCGCGGCCGTGTTTTGGGTTCGAACGCGTTTTGGCAAAACCTCACCGAATTATTTTTGTCGGATTCGGGTGTGTTTTGGATTCGGGTGTTTTTTTCCAAAAACACTAAAAAACAGCTTAAATCATAGAATTTGGGGGTCATTTTGATCCCAAAGTATTATTAACCTCAAAAACCATAATTTACACTCATTTTCAGTCTATTCTGAATACCTCACACCTCACAATATTATTTTTAGTCCTAAAATTTGCACCGAGGTCGCTGTGTGAGTAAGATAAGCGACCCTAGTGGCCGACACAAACACCGGGCCCATCTAGGAGTGGCACTGCAGTGTCACGCAGGATGTCCCTTCCAAAAAACCCTCCCCAAACAGCACATGACGCAAAGAAAAAAAGAGGCGCAATGAGGTAGCTGTGTGAGTAAGATTAGCGACCCTAGTGGCCGACACAAACACCGGGCCCATCTAGGAGTGGCACTGCAGTGTCACGCAGAATGGCCCTTCCAAAAAACCCTCCCCAAACAGCACATGACGCAAAGAAAAAAAGAGGCGCAATGAGGTAGCTGTGTGAGTAAGATTAGCGACCCTAGTGGCCGACACAAACACCGGGCCCATCTAGGAGTGGCACTGCAGTGTCACGCAGGATGGCCCTTCCAAAAAACCCTCCCCAAACAGCACATGACGCAAAGAAAAAAAGAGGCGCAATGAGGTAGCTGACTGTGTGAGTAAGATTAGCGACCCTAGTGGCCGACACAAACACCGGGCCCATCTAGGAGTGGCACTGCAGTGTCACGCAGGATGTCCCTTCCAAAAAACCCTCCCCAAACAGCACATGACGCAAAGAAAAAAAGAGGCGCAATGAGGTAGCTGTGTGAGTAAGATTAGCGACCCTAGTGGCCGACACAAACACCGGGCACATCTAGGAGTGGCACTGCAGTGTCACGCAGGATGTCCCTTCCAAAAAACCCTCCCCAAACAGCACATGACGCAAAGAAAAAAAGAGGCGCAATGAGGTAGCTGTGGAGTAAGATTAGCGACCCTAGTGGCCGACACAAACACCGGGCCCATCTAGGAGTGGCACTGCAGTGTCACGCAGGATGTCCCTTCCAAAAAACCCTCCCCAATCAGCACATGATGCAAAGAAAAAGAAAAGAAAAAAGAGGTGCAAGATGGAATTATCCTTGGGCCCTCCCACCCACCCTTATGTTGTATAAACAAAACAGGACATGCACACTTTAACCAACCCATCATTTCAGTGACAGGGTCTGCCACACGACTGTGACTGATATGACGGGTTGGTTTGGACCCCCCCCAAAAAAGAAGCAATTAATCTCTCCTTGCACAAACTGGCTCTACAGAGGCAAGATGTCCACCTCATCTTCACCCTCCGATATATCACCGTGTACATCCCCCTCCTCACAGATTATCAATTCGTCCCCACTGGAATCCACCATCTCAGCTCCCTGTGTACTTTGTGGAGGCAATTGCTGCTGGTCAATGTCTCCGCGGAGGAATTGATTATAATTCATTTTAATGAACATCATCTTCTCCACATTTTCTGGATGTAACCTCGTACGCCGATTGCTGACAAGGTGAGCGGCGGCACTAAACACTCTTTCGGAGTACACACTTGTGGGAGGGCAACTTAGGTAGAATAAAGCCAGTTTGTGCAAGGGCCTCCAAATTGCCTCTTTTTCCTGCCAGTATAAGTACGGACTGTGTGACGTGCCTACTTGGATGCGGTCACTCATATAATCCTCCACCATTCTATCAATGTTGAGAGAATCATATGCAGTGACAGTAGACGACATGTCCGTAATCGTTGTCAGGTCCTTCAGTCCGGACCAGATGTCAGCATCAGCAGTCGCTCCAGACTGCCCTGCATCACCGCCAGCGGGTGGGCTCGGAATTCTGAGCCTTTTCCTCGCACCCCCAGTTGCGGGAGAATGTGAAGGAGGAGATGTTGACAGGTCGCGTTCCGCTTGACTTGACAATTTTGTCACCAGCAGGTCTTTCAACCCCAGCAGACCTGTGTCTGCCGGAAAGAGAGATCCAAGGTAGGCTTTAAATCTAGGATCGAGCACGGTGGCCAAAATGTAGTGCTCTGATTTCAACAGATTGACCACCCGTGAATCCTTGTTAAGCGAATTAAGGGCTGCATCCACAAGTCCCACATGCCTAGCGGAATCGCTCCCTTTTAGCTCCTTCTTCAATGCCTCCAGCTTCTTCTGCAAAAGCCTGATGAGGGGAATGACCTGACTCAGGCTGGCAGTGTCTGAACTGACTTCACGTGTGGCAAGTTCAAAGGGCATCAGAACCTTGCACAACGTTGAAATCATTCTCCACTGCACTTGAGACAGGTGCATTCCATCTCCTATATCGTGCTCAATTGTATAGGCTTGAATGGCCTTTTGCTGCTCCTCCAACCTCTGAAGCATATAGAGGGTTGAATTCCACCTCGTTACCACTTCTTGCTTCAGATGATGGCAGGGCAGGTTCAGTAGTTTTTGGTGGTGCTCCAGTCTTCTGTACGTGGTGCCTGTACGCCGAAAGTGTCCCGCAATTTTTCTGGCCACCGACAGCATCTCTTGCACGCCCCTGTCGTTTTTAAAAAAATTCTGCACCACCAAATTCAAGGTATGTGCAAAACATGGGACGTGCTGGAATTTGCCCATATTTAATGCACACACAATATTGCTGGCGTTGTCCGATGCCACAAATCCACAGGAGAGTCCAATTGGGGTAAGCCATTCCGCGATGATCTTCCTCAGTTGCCGTAAGAGGTTTTCAGCTGTGTGCGTATTCTGGAAAGCGGTGATACAAAGCGTAGCCTGCCTAGGAAAGAGTTGGCGTTTGCGAGATGCTGCTACTGGTGCCGCCGCTGCTGTTCTTGCGGCGGGAGTCCATACATCTACCCAGTGGGCTGTCACAGTCATATAGTCCTGACCCTGCCCTGCTCCACTTGTCCACATGTCCGTGGTTAAGTGGACATTGGGTACAACTGCATTTTTTAGGAGACTGGTGAGTCTTTTTCTGACGTCCGTGTACATTCTCGGTATCGCCTGCCTAGAGAAGTGGAACCTAGATGGTATTTGGTAACGGGGGCACACTGCCTCAATAAATTGTCTAGTTCCCTGTGAACTAACGGCGGATACCGGACGCACGTCTAACACCAACATAGTTGTCAAGGACTCAGTTATCCGCTTTGCAGTAGGATGACTGCTGTGATATTTCATCTTCCTCGCAAAGGACTGTTGAACAGTCAATTGCTTACTGGAAGTAGTACAAGTGGGCTTACGACTTCCCCTCTGGGATGACCATCGACTCCCAGCGGCAACAACAGCAGCGCCAGCAGCAGTAGGCGTTACACGCAAGGATGCATCGGAGGAATCCCAGGCAGGAGAGGACTCGTCAGACTTGCCAGTGACATGGCCTGCAGGACTATTGGCATTCCTGGGGAAGGAGGAAATTGACACTGAGGGAGTTGGTGGGGTGGTTTGCGTGAGCTTGGTTACAAGAGGAAGGGATTTACTGGTCAGTGGACTGCTTCCGCTGTCACCCAAAGTTTTTGAACTTGTCACTGACTTATTATGAATGCGCTGCAGGTGACGTATAAGGGAGGATGTTCCGAGGTGGTTAACGTCCTTACCCCTACTTATTACAGCTTGACAAAGGGAACACACGGCTTGACACCTGTTGTCCGCATTTCTGGTGAAATACCTCCACACCGAAGAGCTGATTTTTTTGGTATTTTCACCTGGCATGTCAACGGCCATATTCCTCCCACGGACAACAGGTGTCTCCCCGGGTGCCTGACTTAAACAAACCACCTCACCATCAGAATCCTCCTGGTCAATTTCCTTCCCAGCGCCAGCAACACCCATATCCTCCTCATCCTGGTGTACTTCAACACTGACATCTTCAATCTGACTATCAGGAACTGGACTGCGGGTGCTCCTTCCAGCACTTGCAGGGGGCGTGCAAATGGTGGAAGGCGCATGCTCTTCACGTCCAGTGTTGGGAAGGTCAGGCATCGCAACCGACACAATTGGACTCTCCTTGTGGATTTGGGATTTCAAAGAACGCACAGTTCTTTGCTGTGCTTTTGCCAGCTTGAGTCTTTTCAGTTTTCTAGCGAGAGGCTGAGTGCTTCCATCCTCATGTGAAGCTGAACCACTAGCCATGAACATAGGCCAGGGCCTCAGCCGTTCCTTGCCACTCCGTGTGGTAAATGGCATATTGGCAAGTTTACGCTTCTCCTCCGACAATTTTATTTTAGGTTTTGGAGTCCTTTTTTTACTGATATTTGGTGTTTTGGTTTTGACATGCTCTGTACTATGCCATTGGGCATCAGCCTTGGCAGACGACGTTGCTGGCATTTCATCGTCTCGGCCATGACTAGTGGCAGCAGCTTCAGCACGAGGTGGAAGTGGATCTTGATCTTTCCCTAATTTTGGAACCTCAACATTTTTGTTCTCCATATTTTAATAGGCACAACTAAAAGGCACCTCAGGTAAACAATGGAGATGGATGGATTGGATACTAGTATACAATTATGGACGGGCTGCCGAGTGCCGACACAGAGGTAGCCACAGCCGTGAACTACCGCACTGTACTGTGTCTGCTGCTAATATATAGACTGGTTGATAAAGAGATAGTATACTCGTAACTAGTATGTATGTATAAAGAAAGAAAAAAAAACCACGGTTAGGTCACTGGTATATACAATTATGGACGGGCTGCCGAGTGCCGACACAGAGGTAGCCACAGCCGTGAACTACCGCACTGTACTGTGTCTGCTGCTAATATATAGACTGGTTGATAAAGAGATAGTATACTCGTAACTAGTATGTATGTATAAAGAAAGAAAAAAAAACCACGGTTAGGTCACTGGTATATACAATTATGGACGGGCTGCCGAGTGCCGACACAGAGGTAGCCACAGCCGTGAACTACCGCACTGTACTGTGTCTGCTGCTAATATATAGACTGGTTGATAAAGAGATAGTATACTCGTAACTAGTATGTATGTATAAAGAAAGAAAAAAAAACCACGGTTAGGTGGTATATACAATTATGGACGGGCTGCCGAGTGCCGACACAGAGGTAGCCACAGCCGTGAACTACCGCACTGTACTGTGTCTGCTGCTAATATATAGACTGGTTGATAAAGAGATAGTATACTCGTAACTAGTATGTATGTATAAAGAAAGAAAAAAAAACCACGGTTAGGTCACTGGTATATACAATTATGGACGGGCTGCGGAGTGCCGACACAGAGGTAGCCACAGCCGTGAACTACCGCACTGTACTGTGTCTGCTGCTAATATATAGACTGGTTGATAAAGAGATAGTATACTCGTAACTAGTATGTATGTATAAAGAAAGAAAAAAAAACCACGGTTAGGTGGTATATACAATTATGGACGGGCTGCCGAGTGCCGACACAGAGGTAGCCACAGCCGTGAACTACCGCACTGTACTGTGTCTGCTGCTAATATATAGACTGGTTGATAAAGAGATAGTATACTCGTAACTAGTATGTATGTATAAAGAAAGAAAAAAAAACCACGGTTAGGTCACTGGTATATACAATTATGGACGGGCTGCCGAGTGCCGACACAGAGGTAGCCACAGCCGTGAACTACCGCACTGTACTGTGTCTGCTGCTAATATATAGACTGGTTGATAAAGAGATAGTATACTCGTAACTAGTATGTATGTATAAAGAAAGAAAAAAAAACCACGGTTAGGTCACTGGTATATACAATTATGGACGGGCTGCCGAGTGCCGACACAGAGGTAGCCACAGCCGTGAACTACCGCACTGTACTGTGTCTGCTGCTAATATAGACTGGTTGATAAAGAGATAGTATACTACTAATATTATATACTGGTGGTCAGGTCACTGGTCACTAGTCACACTGGCAGTGGCACTCCTGCAGCAAAAGTGTGCACTGTTTAATTTTAATATAATATTATGTACTCCTGGCTCCTGCTATAACCTATAACTGGCACTGCAGTAGTGCTCCCCAGTCTCCCCCACAATTATAAGCTGTGTGAGCTGAGCAGTCAGACAGATATATAATATATATAGATGATGCAGCACACTGGCCTGAGCCTGAGCAGTGCACACAGATATGGTATGTATGTGACTGAGTCACTGTGTGCTGTGTATCGCTTTTTTCAGGCAGAGAACGGATTATAAATAAAAGTGGTGGTCACTGGTCACTATCAGCAAAACTCTGCACTGTACACTACTGAGTACTCCTAATGCTCCCCAAAATTAGTAAATCAAGTGTCTAAACGGAGAGGACGCCAGCCACGTCCTCTCCCTATCAATCTCAATGCACGTGTGAAAATGGCGGCGACGCGCGGCTCCTTATATAGAATCCGAGTCTCGCGATAGAATCCGAGCCTCGCGAGAATCCGACAGCGTCATGATGACGTTCGGGCGCGCTCGGGTTAACCGAGCAAGGCGGGAAGATCCGAGTCGCTCGGACTCGTGAAAAAAAACATGAAGTTCTGGCGGGTTCGGATTCAGAGAAACCGAACCCGCTCATCTCTATACAGATTTAATGGGGTGCACTGCACATCTAATGACTGGTATTTGGTGATCCTCCATTAAGAAGGTCTAGAGTGACTAAGGTGCACAACTCTAGGCATCCTTTGGTGGACAGCCACCATTCTATGAGAAAGAGATTTCCACTGTTGGCTTCTGGTTACTAAAATCAGTTTCGTCATGTCTATCTTGTGTTCCAGATTGTGTGTCCTGAGATCTGATTTGGGGCCTAATTCAGGCTTGATCGCTGTTGTGCAAAATCGCACAGCGGGCGATTATTGAATGACTGTGCATGCATTTGCACGCAGGCGCTATGCCAACCAGCTACAGTATGTTGTGAAAAATTTTGATCGCAAGGCGTTAGCAAGGTGATTGACAGGAAGCCAGCGTTTGGGGGTGGTAACTAGAGATGAGCGGGTTCAGTTTCTCTGAAACCGAACCCGCACGAACTTCATGTTTTTTTCACGGGTCCGAGCAGACTCGGATCCTCCCGCCTTGCTCGGTTAACCCGAGCGCGCCCGAACGTCATCATGACGCTGTCGGATTCTCGCGAGACTCGGATTCTATATAAGGAGCCGCGCGTCGCCGCCATTTTCACACGTGCATTGAGATTGATAGGGAGAGGACGTGGCTGGCGTCCTCTCCATTAGAAATTAGATTAGAAGAGAGAGAGAGATTGTGCAGAGTCAGACAGAGTTTACCACAGTGACCAGTGCAGTTGTTGTTAGTTAACTTTTATTTATTTTAATATAATATATCCGTTCTCTGCTATATCCGTTCTCTGCCTGAAAAAAAACGATACACAGCAGCAGCCAGTCACACAGTGTGACTCAGTCTGTGTGCACTCAGCTCAGCCCAGTGTGCTGCACATCAATGTATAAAAGGCAAAGCTTATAATAATTGTGGGGGAGACTGGGGAGCACTGCAGGTTGTTATAGCAGGAGCCCCCAGGAGTACATAATATTATATTAATTTAAAATTAAACAGTGCACACTTTTGCTGCAGGAGTGCCACTGCCAGTGTGACTAGTGGTGACCAGTGCCTGACCACCAGTATAGTAGTATATTGTTGTATGTATTGTATACTATCTCTTTATCAACCAGTCTATATTAGCAGCAGACACAGTACAGTGCGGTAGTTCACGGCTGTGGCTACCTCTGTGTCGGCAGTCGGAACTCGGCAGGCAGTCCGTCCATCCATAATTGTATTACAATATATACCACCTAACCGTGGTATTTTTTTTTCTTTCTTTATACCGTCGTCATAGTGTCATACTAGTTGTTACGAGTATACTACTATCTCTTTATCAACCAGTGTACAGTGCGGTAGTTCACGGCTGTGGCTACCTCTGTGTCGGCAGTCGGCAGGCAGTCCGTCCATCCATAATTGTATTATTATTATAATATATACCACCTAACCGTGGTTTTTTTTTCATTCTTTATACCGTCATAGTGTCATACTAGTTGTTATGAGTATACTACTATCTCTTTATCAACCAGTGTACAGTGCGGTAGTTCACGGCTGTGGCTACCTCTGTGTCGGCAGTCGGCAGGCAGTCCGTCCATCCATAATTGTATTATTATTATAATATATACCACCTAACTGTGGTATTTTTTTTTCTTTCTTTATACCGTCGTCATAGTGTCATACTAGTTGTTACGAGTATACTACTATCTCTTTATCAACCAGTGTACAGTGCGGTAGTTCACGGCTGTGGCTACCTCTGTGTCGGCAGTCGGCAGGCAGTCCGTCCATCCATAATTGTATTATTATTATAATATATACCACCTAACCGTGGTTTTTTTTTCATTCTTTATACCGTCGTCATAGTGTCATACTAGTTGTTACGAGTATACTACTATCTCTTTATCAACCAGTGTACAGTGCGGTAGTTCACGGCTGTGGCTACCTCTGTGTCGGAACTCGGCAGGCAGTCCGTCCATCCATAATTGTATTATTATTATAATATATACCACCTAACCGTGGTTTTTTTTTTCATTCTTTATACCGTCGTCATAGTGTCATACTAGTTGTTACGAGTATACTACTATCTCTTTATCAACCAGTGTACAGTGCGGTAGTTCACGGCTGTGGCTACCTCTGTGTCGGCAGTCGGCAGGCAGTCCGTCCATCCATAATTGTATTATTATTATAATATATACCACCTAACCGTGGTTTTTTTTTCATTCTTTATACCGTCGTCATAGTGTCATACTAGTTGTTACGAGTATACTACTATCTCTTTATCAACCAGTGTACAGTGCGGTAGTTCACGGCTGTGGCTACCTCTGTGTCGGCAGTCGGCAGGCAGTCCGTCCATCCATAATTGTATTATTATTATAATATATACCACCTAACCGTGGTTTTTTTTTCATTCTTTATACCGTCGTCATAGTGTCATACTAGTTGTTACGAGTATACTACTATCTCTTTATCAACCAGTGTACAGTGCGGTAGTTCACGGCTGTGGCTACCTCTGTGTCGGCAGTCGGCAGGCAGTCCGTCCATCCATAATTGTATTATTATTATAATATATACCACCTAACCGTGGTTTTTTTTTCATTCTTTATACCGTCGTCATAGTGTCATACTAGTTGTTACGAGTATACTACTATCTCTTTATCAACCAGTGTACAGTGCGGTAGTTCACGGCTGTGGCTACCTCTGTGTCGGCAGTCGGCAGGCAGTCCGTCCATCCATAATTGTATTATTATTATAATATATACCACCTAACCGTGGTTTTTTTTTCATTCTTTATACCGTCGTCATAGTGTCATACTAGTTGTTACGAGTATACTACTATCTCTTTATCAACCAGTGTACAGTGCGGTAGTTCACGGCTGTGGCTACCTCTGTGTCGGAACTCGGCAGGCAGTCCGTCCATCCATAATTGTATTATATACCACCTAACCGTGGTTTTTTTATACCACCTAACCGTGGCAGTCCGTCCATAATTGTATACTAGTATCCAATCCATCCATCTCCATTGTTTACCTGAGGTGCCTTTTAGTTCTGCCTATAAAATATGGAGAACAAAAAAGTTGAGGTTCCAAAATTAGGGAAAGATCAAGATCCACTTCCACCTCGTGCTGAAGCTGCTGCCACTAGTCATGGCCGAGACGATGAAATGCCAGCAACGTCGTCTGCCAAGGCCGATGCCCAATGTCATAGTACAGAGCATGTCAAATCCAAAACACCAAATATCAGAAAAAAAAGGACTCCAAAACCTAAAATAAAATTGTCGGAGGAGAAGCGTAAACTTGCCAATATGCCATTTACCACACGGAGTGGCAAGGAACGGCTGAGGCCCTGGCCTATGTTCATGGCTAGTGGTTCAGCTTCACATGAGGATGGAAGCACTCAGCCTCTCGCTAGAAAAATGAAAAGACTCAAGCTGGCAAAAGCAGCACAGCAAAGAACTGTGCATTCTTCGAAATCCCAAATCCGAATTCCGAGCCCACCCGCTGGCGGTGATGCAGGGCAGTCTGGAGCGACTGCTGATGCTGACATCTGGTCCGGACTGAAGGACCTGACAACCATTACGGACATGTCGTCTACTGTCACTGCATATGATTCTCTCACCATTGATAGAATGGTGGAGGATTATATGAGTGACCGCATCCAAGTAGGCACGTCACACAGTCCGTACTTATACTGGCAGGAAAAAGAGGCAATTTGGAGGCCCTTGCACAAACTGGCTTTATTCTACCTAAGTTGCCCTCCCACAAGTGTGTACTCCGAAAGAGTGTTTAGTGCCGCCGCTCACCTTGTCAGCAATCGGCGTACGAGGTTACATCCAGAAAATGTGGAGAAGATGATGTTCATTAAAATGAATTATAATCAATTCCTCCGCGGAGACATTGACCAGCAGCAATTGCCTCCACAAAGTACACAGGGAGCTGACATGGTGGATTCCAGTGGGGACGAATTGATAATCTGTGAGGAGGGGGATGTACACGGTGATATATCGGAGGATGATGATGAGGTGGACATCTTGCCTCTGTAGAGCCAGTTTGTGCAAGGAGAGATTAATTGCTTCTTTTTTGGTGGGGGTCCAAACCAACCCGTCATTTCAGTCACAGTCGTGTGGCAGACCCTGTCACTGAAATGATGGGTTGGTTAAAGTGTGCATGTCCTGTTTTGTTTATACAACATAAGGGTGGGTGGGAAGGGCCCAAGGACAATTCCATCTTGCACCTCTTTTTTCTTTTATTTTTCTTTGCGTCATGTGCTGTTTGGGGAGGGTTTTTTGGAAGGGACATCCTGCGTGACACTGCAGTGCCACTCCTAGATGGGCCCGGTGTTTGTGTCGGCCACTAGGGTCGCTTATCTTTCTCACACAGTCAGCTACCTCATTGCGCCTCTTTTTTTCTTTGCGTCATGTGCTGTTTGGGGAGGGTTTTTTGGAAGGGACATCCTGCGTGACACTGCAGTGCCACTCCTAGATGGGCCCGGTGTTTGTGTCGGCCACTAGGGTCGCTTATCTTTCTCACACAGTCAGCTACCTCATTGCGCCTCTTTTTTTCTTTGCGTCATGTGCTGTTTGGGGAGGGTTTTTTGGAAGGGACATCCTGCGTGACACTGCAGTGCCACTCCTAGATGGGCCAGGTGTTTGTGTCGGCCACTAGGGTCGCTAATCTTACTCACACAGCTACCTCATTGCGCCTCTTTTTTTCTTTGCGTCATGTGCTGTTTGGGGAGGGTTTTTTGGAAGGGACATCCTGCGTGACACTGCAGTGCCACTCCTAGATGGGCCCGGTGTTTGTGTCGGCCACTAGGGTCGCTTATCTTTCTCACACAGTCAGCTACCTCATTGCGCCTCTTTTTTTCTTTGCGTCATGTGCTGTTTGGGGAGGGTTTTTTGGAAGGGACATTCTGCGTGACACTGCAGTGCCACTCCTAGATGGGCCCGGTGTTTGTGTCGGCCACTAGGGTCGCTAATCTTACTCACACAGCTACCTCATTGCGCCTCTTTTTTTCTTTGCGTCATGTGCTGTTTGGGGAGGGTTTTTTGGAAGGGACATCCTGCGTGACACTGCAGTGCCACTCCTAGATGGGCCCGGTGTTTGTGTCGGCCACTAGGGTCGCTGAGCTTAGTCATCCAGCGACCTCGGTGCAAATTTTAGGACTAAAAATAATATTGTGAGGTGTAAGGTGTTCAGAATAGACTGAAAATGAGTGTTAATTATGGTTATTGAGGTTAATAATACTATGGGATCAAAATGACCCCCAAATTCAATGTTTTAAGATGTTTTTTAGGGTTTTTTGAAAAAACCACCCGAATCCAAAACACACCCGAATCCGACAAAAAAAATTCGGTGAGGTTTTGCCAAAACGCGGTCGAACCCAAAACACGGCCGCGGAACCGAACCCAAAACCAAAACACAAAACCCGAAAAATTTCAGGCGCTCATCTCTAGTGGTAACTTCCCATTTTCTGGGAGTGTCAGGAAAAACGCAGGCATTCCCTAGCGTTTTCATGGAGGGTGTGTGACGTTAGCTCCATCTCCAATCAGCCTGTTTCTATCGCACTGTAGGATTAAGTCTTGGGCTATGCACAGGCTGCACAGGCTGCACAGACTGGAAAAATCATTCGATGGTGAGTTGCGAATGGATTTGCTGCTGTCTAGCGGAATTTTTGCACGACGTACACATGCATTCACACACTTGCACGGAGCAGGTCTTCACTCTCTATATGATCGCAGACCTGTGCAAAAATGCAGAGGAGCGATTCGGTCTGAATTAGGCCCTTGGTCTGTACATGTCTACAGAATTTCATCAACATTGTTGTCCTGTGTCTGTTCATGCAGGGACTGTCGGTGTCGCGGCACTATTTATGACTATGATGAAATAATCTAGAAATTACAGTATTGTAATTATAGCTATTGTATTAAGTATCTGGAGCATTCCAAAAATAATTTAAATATGACATGAATGCTTAGTTATGGTCGTTTTCAAAATTCTTACTGGCCCAAACAAGAAGAGAGAAAGCCCCAGGATTTTGCAGGCCTCATTAAAATAATACATCTAAAACCCATTACAGTGAAAGATTCCACCTGCCATACTGGTCAATGATGCTGATCTGCACCGTGTAGCAAAACAGATACCTCTAATTACTGTGCTCTCATTAAAAGTAATTTCTATCCTGAAACAAGTCTATTGCTTAATTTACTAACACTAGAAACTTAATCAAATACATGTTACCTGTCAAAATGCAGGAAAATTTATGAGCCAAATCTAGAAGCATTAGTGCATACTTACTACATCCTCTTTAGTTTAATAATCCATTAAGCAACTAAATAAAATGTTTTGGTATTCACTGTTCAGGCACATTTATTGGTACTACAAAACATTTGCAGATGTATGTGAATATATTATAGTAGCTTAATTAAAAGCATTACTTTGTTTTGTCCAAATGTTTTTAATAAAGTACTAACCAACTTTAGATAAAGTTAAGTCTCCTCGAGGGTAACGTTTCTGTGAGCCAATCTTACAACTTATACCTGTATAGTTACCATAAACATTGGTTCTGTTACATAATAATGTGCAAAAGTAGCAGAATAATACTAAGAAAGTTGGGAACAACATTTCACTAATTAGAGTCCTCCTTGGTGGACGTCCAAGGTTGCTTTCTATAATGCCACAGTTGCCTACCCTCCTGCATCCTGGGGGAGACTCCTGGCTTACTGTGGAGTCTCCTGCTACCCCGCAATGTAAATCAAAAACCACAAATTCCCCTGTCCCAACCGGAATCCTGATGCACATGCGCAAGTCCATATGTGACAGGAGCAGGGCCTGGACTAGAGGAACTAAAGCCCTGACACCAGCCACAAGCCACAAATCCGAGACTGCTGCATCTCCCACCCACATAAACACACAGGGCCAGCCCTGGGCATAGGCATCACTGAGCAGAAGGACTGGGAAAGAAAACCTCAGGGAGCAGTAGAGTGTGAGATACATAGAGCCAAGCTTCATGTGTCACATTCCACTACCCACTTTAATCTCCACGAGACTAGTTTTTAAAATTAGGCAAGTATGTATAATAGTGTGTAAGGGGGTGGCACTTGATATACCGGCTGTCGGGATTCCGGCGCTCAGCATACCAACACTGGAATCCTGACTGCCGGTATACCTCTTGGGGTGTCCACAATACCCCTGGAGGGAGAATAAATAGCGTGGCACGCATATCGCACCACCTTACCCGCAGCATGGCGAGCACAGCGAGCCTACAAGGGGCTCTTTTGCGCTCACCCCGCTGCTGGCATTCCGGCGGTCGGGATCCCGGCGCCAGTATGCTGGGCGCCGGGATCCCAAGAGCCGGCAAATCATACTACACCCATGTAAGGTGCAGGCGCTGGCTTGCAGAGCATAGCTTTGGGAAATCAATAGCCTTGTTAGGCTCCATTTGTCACTGTTCAGCCATGTTTAACCATGATATGAAATTCTGTAAAATATCGAACTTGTTTACTACATTTGGGAAAAAGCTAATTAGATCTGGCTGTATTCCTAGACTTGCTTGAACACCTGGAAAAAACACATCCTTTAGTTTTAGGTATTATATTTAATTATAATTTTATCATTTTGGAAAGAAAATTTAGTTTTAAGTGCCATGAGATGTGTCTGATTGGTTTGGATGGGAAACAACTAGAATTTCTTTGGGTTTGTTTTTTTATAGCAAGGCATTGTATTAGCACAGTAGAAAATGCAGAGTTTTACTTTTCGGGGTAACGTGTGCTAGGAAGTGAACCATCTGATAGTTTAGCTGTGAATAATCTGCCCGAATATATTCTCTGCTGTGCTTTCTTGGAAATTAAGATATCTTTTTTCATGAACACATTACTTGTCACCTAATTATTTTATTTTATATATTTATATTCTGGAGGGCTATAGGTGGGAAGTGAGTGGTCTAAATGAAATACAACACCGAACGAACTCAGTGCCATTGTCACTCAACATAAGTAGAAGTTTCTGGATTTTATTTTGACTCAAATTTTGTGAACTAAACATGCCCAGGAACTCACTACAGCCAGCAGATCAAGAATGGACTCAAAGTTAGACTTGGCCATGACTAAATGAAGAATCAACCAAAAAAGTGAATGCATAGACCACTGGCAAGTTTATACAGTACATTTGTATTAGTGCTGTGCATATTGAAGAACAGTGCTTCTCATATCCAGTCCTCGGGACCAGGTGTGAAATGCGTTACCAACAGTTGGGATGCCAGCGGTCACGTGACCGACCACGGCATTCCAACTTTCAGAATGCCAACAGGGGATGGGGTAATTAATTTACCCCTCCCCTGCCCCCTATCCTAACCCTTACCCAAACACAGGGGGTGTCGGCTAGGCTAATCCCAGGAGGTGGTGGCTACCCTCTGTGTCCTAACCCTCACCCCAATACTTGCCTTCGGGATGCCGTTGGTTGGGGTTCCGGCGTCGGGATTCTGAGTGGTGTTGGGATTCCTGCGCCGGTCACCTGACCGCCAGCATCCACAGCGCCAGGATGCTAAGCGCATCCCCTTGGGACCTACTAACAGTGCATGTTTCCCATAAGTCATTGCTGGATACAGGTGTATTCTGTTGGAAATGACTTGTTTGCAGGTATTGATATTGCAGATTTATATAGGCACACACCAGCAGATGACTCAAGTATGAACAGCCCAGTTACTTAGCTAGTAGCATTGGTTTATTGAGAGATAACAGGTACAGCTGTACTTGCTGCTACATGTACACTAGTGAAGGAGTGTAGCTTGATTGGAGTGGGGTTTCATAAAGCTCACCAGCTGGAATAGCTTTATATGCAGGCAATAACCAGGCCTCTCATAGGAGCTTAGCACGAGATGTCTGTCTCATAGAGTCATGCTACACAGAGTAAAAAGACAAGATGGCTCCTGCACATGCTCAGTAGTAATTCTAGCAGCCATACAGTCTCCAGATTCATAGCACCAGGTGTAAAAAGCTCTAGTGTTACAGCTGCCGGACTTAGGGCCTGATTCGGATTTGTCCGTACACCCAATGGTCTACGGACAAATCTGATGGTTAGTGATCACATGTGCAGAACAGGTTTTGCAATATTGCTCGCACCCCCAATAACTGCAACATGGTTGCTATGCTGCAGTGCATGGGTGAGAGGCAGCAGTCGGCACCGTTCTTCAAAAGTGTAGCCCCGGTTTTGTAGGCATGCCAAGCCCAGGTTCTGCGTTGTTGGGTACAGACTTCCTAGACCCGGCTGTCTGGATCCTATGGACAGTTTGAGAAAGCTTCGGCTTATGCAGATTGACCATGGTCTGCTACCATCATGAGTCGCGACCGATGATGATCTGATGCTGCGCCCTCAAACGCAGCACTCAGATCTGGCAGATGCATACAGGAGGTGTCTATCTCCTACAGACACCTCCTGCTGCATATACATTTTATTTGTAAGGCACTGCACCGTCACTTCCCTGCAGCTGTGCAATTCCATACAAATCGGAATCAGGCCCTTATTTCGGTGCTACTGTGAACAAAACATTATTACATTTACAGTACATGGCACCTAGTTCATATGTAAAATGGTTCTGCAGCACAAGGGATAAACTCTCAGTGCTGTGACCACCGTCTTGACCACAAGGGCCAGGTCTCAGGATGCAATCATAGACTGAGCCTTGGAATACTACCTTTTCTTTCCAAAGTTCTTGGAGGAGGAGAGCAGTAATATTGGAAAACTTAATGAACTCTTCCAGACATGGGCCAGTATTTACTAGAGATGTGCACTTGAAATTTTTCGGGTTTTGTGTTTTGGTTTTGGGTTCGGTTCCGCGGCCGTGTTTTGGGTTCGACCGCGTTTTGGCAAAACCTCACCGAATTTTTTTTGTCGGATTCGGGTGTGTTTTGGATTCGGGTGTTTTTTTCAAAAAACACTAAAAAACAGCTTAAATCATAGAATTTGGGGGTCATTTTGATCCCAAAGTATTATTAACCTCAAAAACCATAATTTCCACTCATTTTCAGTCTATTCTGAATACCTCACAATATTATTTTTAGTCCTAAAATTTGCACCGAGGTCGCTGGATGACTAAGCTAAGCGACCCTAGTGGCCAACACAAACACCGGGCCCATCTAGGAGTGGCACTGCAGTGTCACGCAGGATGGCCCTTCCAAAAAACACTCCCCAAACAGCACATGACGCAAAGAAAAAAAGAGGCGCAATGAGGTAGCTGTGTGAGTAAGCTAAGCGACCCTAGTGGCCGACACAAACACCTGGCCCATCTAGGAGTGGCACTGCAGTGTCACGCAGGATGGCCCTTCCAAAAAACACTCCCCAAACAGCACATGACGCAAAGAAAAAAAGAGGCGCAATGAGGTAGCTGTGTGAGTAAGATAAGCGACCCTAGTGGCCGACACAAACACCGGGCCCATCTAGGAGTGGCACTGCAGTGTCATGCAGGATGGCCCTTCCAAAAAACACTCCCCAAACAGCACATGACGCAAAGAAAAAAAGAGGCGCAATGAGGTAGCTGTGTGAGTAAGCTAAGCGACCCTAGTGGCCGACACAAACACCTGGCCCATCTAGGAGTGGCACTGCAGTGTCACGCAGGATGGCCCTTCCAAAAAACCCTCCCCAAACAGCACATGACGCAAAGAAAAAAAGAGGCGCAATGAGGTAGCTGTGTGAGTAAGATAAGCGACCCTAGTGGCCGACACAAACACCGGGCCCATCTAGGAGTGGCACTGCAGTGTCACGCAGGATGGCCCTTCCAAAAAACACTCCCCAAACAGCACATGACGCAAAGAAAAAAAGAGGCGCAATGAGGTAGCTGTGTGAGTAAGCTAAGCGACCCTAGTGGCCGACACAAACACCTGGCCCATCTAGGAGTGGCACTGCAGTGTCACGCAGGATGGCCCTTCCAAAAAACACTCCCCAAACAGCACATGACGCAAAGAAAAAAAGAGGCGCAATGAGGTAGCTGTGTGAGTAAGATAAGCGACCCTAGTGGCCGACACAAACACCGGCCCATCTAGGAGTGGCACTGCAGTGTCATGCAGGATGGCCCTTCCAAAAAACACTCCCCAAACAGCACATGACGCAAAGAAAAAATGAGGCGCAATGAGGTAGCTGTGTGAGTAAGCTAAGCGACCCTAGTGGCCGACACAAACACCGGGCCCATCTAGGAGTGGCACTGCAGTGTCACGCAGGATGGCCCTTCCAAAAAACACTCCCCAAACAGCACATGACGCAAAGAAAAAAAGAGGCGCAATGAGGTAGCTGTGTGAGTAAGATAAGTGACCCTAGTGGCCGACACAAACACCTGGCCCATCTAGGAGTGGCACTGCAGTGTCACGCAGGATGGCCCTTCCAAAAAACACTCCCCAAACAGCACATGACGCAAAGAAAAATTAAAGAAAAAAGAGGTGCAAGATGGAATTGTCCTTGGGCCCTCCCACCCACCCTTATGTTGTATAAACAGGACATGCACACTTTAACCAACCCATCATTTCAGTGACAGGGTCTGCCACACGACTGTGACTGAAATGACGGGTTGGTTTGGACCCCCACCAAAAAAGAAGCAATTAATCTCTCCTTGCACAAACTGGCTCTACAGAGGCAAGATGTCCACCTCATCATCATCCTCCGATATATCACCGTGTACATCCCCCTCCTCACAGATTATCAATTCGTCCCCACTGGAATCCACCATCTCAGCTCCCTGTGTACTTTGTGGAGGCAATTGCTGCTGGTCAATGTCTCCACGGAGGAATTGATTATAATTCATTTTAATGAACATCATCTTCTCCACATTTTCTGGAAGTAACCTCGTACGCCGATTGCTGACAAGGTGAGCGGCGGCACTAAACACTCTTTTGGAGTACACACTTGTGGGAGGGCAACTTAGGTAGAATAAAGCCAGTTTGTGCAAGGGGCTCCAAATTGCCTCTTTTTCCTGCCAGTATAAGTACGGACTGTGTGACGTGCCTACTTGGATGCGGTCACTCATATAATCCTCCACCATTCTTTCAATGGGGAGAGAATCATATGCAGTGACAGTAGACGACATGTCCGTAATCGTTGACAGGTCCTTCAGTCCGGACCAGATGTCAGCATCAGCAGTCGCTCCAGACTGCCCTGCATCACCGCCAGCGGGTGGGCTCGGAATTCTGAGCCTTTTCCTCGCACCCCCAGTTGCGGGAGAATGTGAAGGAGGAGATGTTGACAGGTCGCGTTCCGCTTGACTTGACAATTTTCTCACCAGCAGGTCTTTGAACCCCAGCAGACTTGTGTCTGCCGGAAAGAGAGATCCAAGGTAGGTTTTAAATCTAGGATCGAGCACGGTGGCCAAAATGTAGTGCTCTGATTTCAACAGATTGACCACCCGTGAATCCTTGTTAAGCGAATTAAGGGCTCCATCCACAAGTCCCACATGCCTAGCGGAATCGCTCCGTGTTAGCTCCTCCTTCAATGTCTCCAGCTTCTTCTGCAAAAGCCTGATGAGGGGAATGACCTGACTCAGGCTGGCAGTGTCTGAACTGACTTCACGTGTGGCAAGTTCAAAGGGCAGCAGAACCTTGCACAACGTTGAAATCATTCTCCACTGCGCTTGAGACAGGTGCATTCCACCTCCTATATCGTGCTGAATTGTATAGGCTTGAATGGCCTTTTGCTGCTCCTCCAACCTCTGAAGCATATATAGGGTTGAATTCCACCTCGTTACCACTTCTTGCTTCAGATGATGGCAGGGCAGGTTCAGGCATTTTTGGTGTTGCTCCAGTCTTCTGTACGTGGTGCCTGTACGCCGAAAGTGTCCCGCAATTCTTCTGGCCACCGACAGCATCTCTTGCACGCCCCTGTCGTTTTTTAAAAAATTCTGCACCACCAAATTCAAGGTATGTGCAAAACATGGGACGTGCTGGAATTTGCCCAGATTTAATGCGCGCACAATATTGCTGGCGTTGTCCGATGCCACAAATCCACAGGAGAGTCCAATTGGGGTAAGCCATTCCGCGATGATCTTCCTCAGTTGCCGTAAGAGGTTTTCAGCTGTGTGCGTATTCTGGAAACCGGTGATACAAAGCGTAGCCTGCCTAGGAAAGAGTTGGCGTTTGCGAGATGCTGCTACTGGTGCCGCCGCTGCTGTTCTTGCGGCGGTAGTCCATACATCTACCCAGTGGGCTGTCACAGTCATATAGTCCTGACCCTGCCCTGCTCCACTTGTCCACATGTCCGTGGTTAAGTGGACATTGGGTACAGCTGCATTTTTTAGGACACTGGTGACTCTTTTTCTGAGGTCTGTGTACATTTTCGGTATCGCCTGCCTAGAGAAATGGAACCTAGATGGTATTTGGTACCTGGGACACAGTACCTCCAACAAGTCTTTAGTTGGCTCTGCAGTAATGATGGATACCGGAACCACGTTTCTCACCACCCAGGATGCCAAGGCCTCAGTTATCCGCTTTGCAGCAGGATGACTGCTGTGATATTTCATCTTCCTCGCAAAGGACTGTTGGACAGTAAATTGCTTGGTGGAAGTAGTAAAAGTGGGCTTACGAGTACGACTTCCCCTCTGGGATGACCATCGACTCCCAGCAGCAACAACAGCTGCGCCAGCAGCAGTAGGCGTTACACGCAAGGATGCATCGGAGGAATCCCAGGCAGGAGAGGACTCGTCAGAATTGCCAGTGACATGGCCTGCAGGACTATTGGCATTCCTGGGGAAGGAGGAAATTGACACTGAGGGAGTTGGTGGGGTGGTTTGCGTGAGCTTGGTTACAAGAGGAAGGGATTTACTGGTCAGTGGACTGCTTCCGCTGTCGCCCAAAGTTTTTGAACTTGTCACTGACTTATTATGAATGCGCTGCAGGTGACGTATAAGGGAGGATGTTCCGAGGTGGTTAACGTCCTTACCCCTACTTATTACAGCTTGACAAAGGCAACACACGGCTTGACAAATGTTGTCCGCATTTCTGGTGAAATACTTCCACACCGAAGAGCTGATTTTTTTGGTATTTTCACCAGGCATGTCAACGGCCCTATTCCTCCCACGGACAACAGGTGTCTCCCCGGGTGCCTGACTTAAACAAACCACCTCACCATCAGAATCCTCCTTGTCAATTTCCTCCCCAGCGCCAGCAACACCCATATCCTCATCATCCTGGTGTACTTCAACACTGACATCTTCAATCTGACTATCAGGAACTGGACTGCGGGTGCTCCTTCCAGCACTTGCAGGGGGCGTGCAAATGGTGGAAGGCGCATGCTCTTCACGTCCAGTGTTGGGAAGGTCAGGCATCGCAACCGACACAATTGGACTCTCCTTGTGGATTTGGGATTTCGAAGAACGCACAGTTCTTTGCGGTGCTTTTGCCAGCTTGAGTCTTTTCAGTTTTCTAGCGAGAGGCTGAGTGCTTCCATCCTCATGTGAAGCTGAACCACTAGCCATGAACATAGGCCAGGGCCTCAGCCGTTCCTTGCCACTCCGTGTGGTAAATGGCATATTGGCAAGTTTACGCTTCTCCTCCGACAATTTTATTTTAGATTTTGGAGTCCTTTTTTTACTGATATATGGTGTTTTGGATTTTACATGCTCTGTACTATGACATTGGGCATCGGCCTTGGCAGACGACGTTGCTGGCATTTCATCGTCTCGGCCATGACTAGTGGCAGCAGCTTCAGCACGAGGTGGAAGTGGATCTTGATCTTTCCCTAATTTTGGAACCTCAACATTTTTGTTCTCCATATTTTAATAGGCACAACTAAAAGGCACCTCACGTAAACAATGGAGATGGATGGATACTAGTATACTTATGGATGGACGAGCGACTGTCGACACAGAGGTAGCTACAGCCGTGGACTACCGTACTGTGTCTGCTGCTAATATAGACTGGATGATAATGAGATGAAATCAATATATATATATATATATATAATATCACTAGTACTGCAGCCGGACAGGTATATATATTTATTATGTAATGACTGATGACGGACCTGCTGGACACTGTCAGCTCAGCAGCACCGCAGACTGCTACAGTAAGCTACTATAGTAGTATGTATAAAGAAGAAAAAAAAAAACCACGGGTAGGTGGTATACAATTATGGATGGACTGCCGAGTGCCGACACAGAGGTAGCTACAGCCGTGGACTAACGTACTGTGTCTGCTGCTAATATAGACTGGATGATAATGATATGAAATCAATATATATATGTATATATAATATCACTAGTACTGCAGCCGGACAGGTAGATATATATTTATTAGGTAATGATGACTGATGACGGACCTGCTGGACACTGTCAGCTCAGCAGCACCGCAGACTGCTACAGTAAGCTACTATAGTAGTATGTATCAAGAAGAAAGAAAAAAAACCACGGGTAGGTGGTATACAATTATGGATGGACTGCCGAGTGCCGACACAGAGGTAGCTACAGCCGTGGACTACCGTACTGTGTCTGCTGCTAATATAGACTGGATGATAATGAGATGAAATCAATATAATATCACTAGTACTGCAGCCGGACAGGTATGTATATTTATTATGTAATGACTGATGACGGACCTGCTGGACACTGTCAGCTCAGCAGCACCGCAGACTGCTACAGTAAGCTACTATACTATAGTAGTATGTACAAAGAAGAAAGAAAAAAAAAAATCACGGGGAGGTGGTATACAATTATGGATGGACTGCCGAGTGCCGACACAGAGGTAGCTACAGCCGTGGACTACCGTACTGTGTCTGCTGCTAATATAGACTGGATGATAATGAGATGAAATCAATATAATATCACTAGTACTGCAGCCGGACAGGTATGTATATTTATTATGTAATGACTGATGACGGACCTGCTGGACACTGTCAGCTCAGCAGCACCGCAGACTGCTACAGTAAGCTACTATACTATAGTAGTATGTACAAAGAAGAAAGAAAAAAAAAAACCACGGGGAGGTGGTATACAATTATGGATGGACTGCCGAGTGCCGACACAGAGGTAGCTACAGCCGTGGACTAACGTACTGTGTCTGCTGCTAATATAGACTGGATGATAATGAGATGAAATCAATATAATATCACTAGTACTGCAGCCGGACAGGTATGTATATTTATTATGTAATGACTGATGACGGACCTGCTGGACACTGTCAGCTCAGCAGCACCGCAGACTGCTACAGTAAGCTACTATACTATAGTAGTATGTACAAAGAAGAAAGAAAAAAAAAAACCACGGGTAGGTGGTATACAATTATGGATGGACTGCCGAGTGCCGACACAGAGGCAGCTACAGCCGTGGACTAACGTACTGTGTCTGCTGCTAATATAGACTGGATGATAATGAGATGAAATCAATATAATATCACTAGTACTGCAGCCGGACAGGTATGTATATTTATTATGTAATGACTGATGACGGACCTGCTGGACACTGTCAGCTCAGCAGCACCGCAGACTGCTACAGTAAGCTACTATACTATAGTAGTATGTACAAAGAAGAAAGAAAAAAAAAACCACGGGGAGGTGGTATACAATTATGGATGGACTGCCGAGTGCCGACACAGAGGTAGCTACAGCCGTGGACTAACGTACTGTGTCTGCTGCTAATATAGACTGGATGATAATGAGATGAAATCAATATAATATCACTAGTACTGCAGCCGGACAGGTATGTATATTTATTATGTAATGACTGATGACGGACCTGCTGGACACTGTCAGCTCAGCAGCACCGCAGACTGCTACAGTAAGCTACTATACTATAGTAGTATGTACAAAGAAGAAAGAAAAAAAAAACCACGGGGAGGTGGTATACAATTATGGATGGACTGCCGAGTGCCGACACAGAGGTAGCTACAGCCGTGGACTAACGTACTGTGTCTGCTGCTAATATAGACTGGATGATAATGAGATGAAATCAATATATATGTATATATAATATCACTAGTACTGCAGCCGGACAGGTATATATATTTATTATGTAATGACTGATGACGGACCTGCTGGACACTGTCAGCTCAGCAGCACCGCAGACTGCTACAGTAAGCTACTATAGTAGTATGTATAAAGAAGAATGAAAAAAAAAAAACAACCACGGGTAGGTGGTATACAATATTATATATATATATATATATATATATATATTTATTATATACAATTATATATATATATATATATATATATATATATATTAAACTGGTGGTGATTGATTATTAAACTGGTGGTCAGGTCACTGGTCACACTATCAGCAACTTGCAAGTAGTACTCCTAAGCAGACAATAACAAAATCTATTATACTGGTCTGGTGGTCAGTGTGGTCACAATGGCAGCGTGGCACTGACTCTGGCAGCAAAAGTGTGCACTGTACGTTATATGTACTCCTGAGTCCTGCTCTCAGACTCTAACTGCTCCCCACTGTCAGTGTCTCCCCCACAAGTCAGATAATTAATACAGTCACACTATCTAATCTATATCACTTCAGCAAGTAGTAGTAGTATAGTAGTACTCCTCCTAATAATGCTCCCCAAAATTACTACTACTGTGTCTCTCTCTACTGTCTCACTCTCTTCTCTAAACGGAGAGGACGCCAGCCACGTCCTCTCCCTATGAATCTCAATGCACGTGTGAAAATGGCGGCGACGCGCGGCTCCTTATATAGAATCCGAGTCTCATGATAGAATCCGAGCCTCGCGAGAATCCGACAGCGGGATGATGACGTTCGGGCGCGCTCGGGTTAACCGAGCAAGGCGGGAAGATCCGAGTCGCTCGGACCCGTGAAGAAAAAACTGAAGTTCGGGCGGGTTCGGATTCAGAGGAACCGAACCCGCTCATCTCTAGTATTTACTAAGAATCCGAGTTTGTCCGATTTGTGTTTTTTTTTCTAAGTCCCAATCCGGGAATTCACTAAGCACCAATCTCGGCAGTGTTTGGACTATTCGTAATGGTTTGATTTGCAAAGTTCCGAAATACGAATGAATAGACCATCGGTCAAACACGGCTGTTATTTCATACAATACGGGCATTCACTATTCATTCGTATTTGGGTGTTAGTTTCTGAAAAAATACGACGTGGCGCTCCCTGATTGGCAGAAGGGACCCTCTTTGACAGGAGTCAGGGGGGGTCCTGGCAGTCGGGGAAAGGGGTACCATGTGTAAACATGGGACCCCTTTCAGTGCGTGGTCGGGTTTCCGTTTTATTATTTTGCCAAGTACGTGGATTATACAATGGTCTGATTCTACACTGGATTATGTGAGTATAATTTTTATCACAGGTACCCCGAGGATTCTACATGGAGAAGAGGACTGAGCCTCGTGGGAACATAGGTAAGTATGTGTGTATGGAGGTGTGCATGTATGTAATAAACTTATACTTTCACGGTGTGTGTGTTTGTCCTGTTTTTTTGGGGGTATTTTTTTAGTAGTAGTACTACAGGTACCAGCGGGCCCGGTTTCCCACCGCATGCTGGTACTTGTGATTCTCCAAGTACCAGCTTGCGGGGAGGCTTGCTGGGACTTGTAGTACTGCTACTAAAAACAATATTCACATTTTTTCACAAGGCTATCACCCCCCCATCCGCCGCCCTTGGATGGGGGGGGGACAGCCTTAGGCTTCACCCCTGGCCCTTGGGTGGCTGGAGGGGGGGACCCCTTGATTTAAGGGGTTCCCACTCTTCCAGGGTACCCCGGCCAGGGGTGACTAGTTGGGTATGTAATGCCAGGGCCGCAGGGACCAGTATAAAAGTATCCCCCGGCTGTGGCATTTAGCCATGGACCTGGCTAGTGGAGCCCGGTGCTGGTTTCAAAAATACGGGGGACCCCTACGCTTTTTGTCCCCCGTATTTTTGGAACCAGGACCAGGTGCAGAGCCCGGTGCTGGTTGATTAAATATGGGGGAACCCCTGTCATTTTTTTACCCATATTTTTTCAACCAGGACCGGCTCAAAGAGCCCGAGGCTGGTTGTGCTTAGGAGGGGGGACCCCACGCAATTTTTTTCAGAATTTTAAAGACTTTAATCAACTTTTTAAGGTACACAATGAAGCCCTGCACGGATCTCACAGATCCGGCCGGGATTCCTTGTGTTTTGTCAGGCAGTGTTTTACTCATCACTCCCGAAAAACACTGCCTGATATTACGAATCACATCGACATCGGAAAAAAAACGATTGTGCAAAACTCGGCAGCTTAGTGAATGATCGTATCAGGATTCAAAAAGTTGCAGTAAAATGCACCCGATACCATTCGAGTTCAAACACCCTTCAAAACGGCCAAAACACGAATCTTTGTAAATATACCCCATGATGTCTATAAACTAACAAGTTTATCTTTTGAGCTGCAGCATTCCAAGTAGTGTTCACAATTCATCTTCTCATCTCAGCTGTATACTCTGCTACAGATTCTTTTACATTGACAATAAGGGGTTGAAGCAATTGGAACTTTGGACAAGCTGCACTAATATCCTATACTACGTATGCATAAAGGGCTGTCTTACTCCATTAATGGAAATGTTCAAGCATTGGTCTAATCCAGAGGTTCTCAAATGTGGTCCTCAAGGCACCCCAACGGTAGTGATGTGCACCGGAAATTTTTCGGGTTTTGTGTTTTGGTTTTGGATTCGGTTCCGTGGCCGTGTTTTGGATTCGGACACGTTTTGGCAAAACCTCCCTGAAAATGTTTTGTCGGATTCGGGTGTGTTTTGGATTCGGGTGTTTTTTACAAAAAACCCTCAAAAACAGCTTAAATCATAGAATTTGGGGGTCATTTTGATCCCATAGTATTATTAACCTCAATAACCATAATTTCCACTCATTTTCAGTCTATTCTGAACACCTCACACCTCACAATATTATTTTTAGTCCTAAAATTTGCACCGAGGTCGCTGGATGGCTAAGCTAAGCGACACAAGTGGCCGACACAAACACCTAGCCCATCTAGGAGTGACACTGCAGTGTCAGGCAGGATGGCACTTCAAAAAAATTGTCCCCAAACAGCACATGATGTAAAGAAAAAAAGAGGCGCACCAAGGTCGCTGTGTGACTAAGCTAAGCGACCCAAGTGGCCGACACAAACACCTGGCACATCTAGGAGTGGCACTGCAGTGTCAGGCAGGATGGCCCTTCCAAAAAATACTCCCCAAACAGCACATGATGCAAAGAAAAAAAGAGGCGCAATGAGGTAGCTGTGTGACTACGCTAAGCAACCCAAGTGGCCGACACAAAGACCCAAGTGGCCGACACAAACACCTGGCCCATCTAGGAGTGGCACTGCAGTGTCAGACAGGATGGCACTTCAAAAAAAGTCCCCAAACAGCACATGATGCAAAGAAAAAAAGAGGCGCAATGAGGTAGCTGTGTGACTAAGCTAAGCGACCCAAGTGGCCGACACAAACACCTGGCCCATCTAGGAGTGGCACTGCAGTGTCAGGCAGGATGGCACTTCAAAAAAATAGTCCCCAAACAGCACATGATGCAAAGAAAAAAAGAGGCGCACCAAGGTCGCTGTGTGACTAAGTTAAGCGACACTAGTGGCCGACACAAACACCTGGCCCATCTAGGAGTGGCACTGCAGTTTTCTAGCGAGAGGATGAGTGCTTCTATCCTCATGTGAAGCTGAACCACTAGCCATGAACATAGGCCAGGGCCTCAGCCGTTCCTTGCCACTCCGTGTCGTAAATGGCATATTGGCAAGTTTACGCTTCTCCTCAGACGCTTTTAATTTAGATTTTTGGGTCATTTTACTGAACTTTTGTTTTTTGGATTTTACATGCTCTCTACTATGACATTGGGCATCGGCCTTGGCAGACGACGTTGATGGCATTTCATCCTCTCGGCCATGACTAGTGGCAGCAGCTTCAGCACGAGGTGGAAGTGGATCTTGATCTTTCCCTATTTTACCCTCCACATTTATGTTCTCCATTTTTTAATGTGTGGAATTATATGCCAGTATCAATAGCAATGGATTACTACTATATATACTGCGCACAACTGAAATGCACCACAGGTATGGATGGATAGTATATTTGACGACACAGAGGTAGGTAGAGCAGTGGCCTTCCGTACCGTACTGCTATATATACTGGTGGTCACTGGTCAGCAAAACTCTGCACTGTGCTCCTCCTATATAATATACTGGTGGTCCCCAGTCACCACAATAAAGCAGTGTGAGCACAGATATATGCAGCACACTGAGCACAGATATGGAGTGTTTTTCAGGCAGACAACGTATACTGGTGGTCACTGGTCAGCAAAACTCTGCACTGTACTCCTCCTATATAATACAGCTGCTCCCCAGTCCCCACAATTAAGCAGTGTGAGCACAGATATATGCAGCACACTGAGCACAGATATGGAGTGTTTTTCAGGCAGACAACGTATACTGGTGGTCACTGGTCAGCAAAACTCTGCACTGTACTCCTCCTATATAATACAGCTGCTCCCCAGTCCCCACAATTAAGCAGTGTGAGCACAGATATATGCAGCACACTGAGCACAGATATGGAGTGTTTTTCAGGCAGACAACGTATGCTGGTGGTCACTGGTCAGCAAAACTCTGCACTGTACTCCTCCTATATAATACAGCTGCTCCCCAGTCCCCACGATTAAGCAGTGTGAGCACAGATATATGCAGCACACTGAGCACAGATATGGAGTGTTTTTCAGGCAGACAACGTATACTGGTGGTCACTGGTCAGCAAAACTCTGCACTGTACTCCTCCTATATAATACAGCTGCTCCCCAGTCCCCACAATTAAGCAGTGTGAGCACAGATATATGCAGCACACTGAGCACAGATATGGAGTGTTTTTCAGGCAGACAACGTATACTGGTGGTCACTGGTCAGCAAAACTCTGCACTGTACTCCTCCTATATAATACAGCTGCTCCCCAGTCCCCACAATTAAGCAATAAGCAGCACAAATATTATTAATAAACGGAGAGGATGCTAGCCACGTCCTCTCCCTAACATTTCCAATGCACGAGTGAAAATGGCGGCGACGCGCGGCTGCTTATATAGAATCCGAATCTCGCGAGAATCCGACAGCGGGATGATGACGTTCGGGCGCGCTCGGATTAACCGAGCCATACGGTAGAATCCGAGTATGCCTCGGACCCGTGTAAAATGGGTGAAGTTCGGGGGGGTTCGGTTTCCGAGGAACCGAACCCGCTCATCACTACCCAACGGTCCAGGATTTAATTTTATCCATGCTTAGCCTTAGGTGACTTAATTAGTGCCTCAGTCAATTTGTTTTAACCATCTGTGGACCAACCATGGATATAGCTAAAACTTGACCGTTGCAGCTGTGACTTGTAAGTCACAGCTGCAAATACTGTATGCAATACTGTATGCAAGTAAATAAATAAATAAATAAATATCAGCTTAGGGAGACAATAAGGAACACAAGAGGCTCATGTAACCTTCATGATGAGAGCTCAGTATACTGAGGAGGCTATTATGCAGTGTGCAGATTCCCCAATAAATTTTCAGCAACAAATATGGAAGTTGTACAGGCAAATATTGAAGACAGCAAGTGATACTGTGACAAAATCATCGATGGTCTACGGCCGATGTTGAATGCTTTAGCCATCAGTGAGGGAGCACCAGATGGTTTCCTGCCATCGATGTTAAAGACCTCCAGATATCTGTTTTAACCCTTTGTGTCGTGATGTGCAGCATAGCTCCGCCCCTGACACCCATGAAGAACCGACCCCAGT
The DNA here is from genome assembly GCF_028390025.1 of Pseudophryne corroboree. Taxonomy (NCBI): domain Eukaryota; kingdom Metazoa; phylum Chordata; class Amphibia; order Anura; family Myobatrachidae; genus Pseudophryne; species Pseudophryne corroboree. The sequence continues at coordinate 1,071,481,955 of NC_086444.1, forward strand.
CACTGATTGACTGGCAGCCCACTCCATAGTAAAGAAGGGATGACCATCTATGGGTGAAACCATAGATGGTTCTCTAGCAGATGGTTTCATTCATACCATCGATGTTAGTCATCAATGGTACCATCAATGGCAACCATTAAAAGATAGCCCTCTGATGGCCAATGCTGACAGAGCAATCTGGTGGGTAGGACAATGATGACCAGTTGTGGTGGCAGGCTTGAGACCAGGTATTCACACATATAGACCAGGAACTCCAAAATCAGAGAACAGCAAGAAGAAAACACAGGATAATGAGAGGTCACAAATAACTAATATCACTCACTATATGTATTCAGCACTGTGTGGGGGGCTGTACATGGGAGGATTTTAAAAGAGACAGGATAAAGATCAACCATTTAATAATAACTACAAATGATCATATTACTGGGAATAACTACATTAGTGTGACAGTTCTTTAATAGCATGATACTATTGATGGGTATTATTAATTTTGGTGTGCATATTACTATTGCATTACTGCTAAGGGGCAGATCCCTCAAATATTGCAGGAGGGCCACAATAGTGCAAAAATACTTCTGGATATACAGTATGGCCCTCTTTAAACTGTGTATTTGAATTATACAATGTGACTCTTTTAGAGGGGCAATTACCTGGAAGAGCAGGAGCATGGATGAACATGGGTGATTGGTATGAGTCTATATAAACTATACAACGTTCACCCTCCTGCCAATCAAAGTGGTTGGCTTTGACACACCTTTGTCCCATCCTCTTGTTGGCTGCGTGCATTAGCATAATGAACACACTGCATTAAGGGGTTTATTTATGAAGCAGTGAAAAGTGTGGAGAAGTGAACCAGTGGAGAAGATGCCCATGGCAACCAATCAGCTGCTAGGTATAATTTTATAGAAAGCACTTTATAAATGTTACCTCAATACTGATTGGTTACCATGGGCAACTCCTCCACTGGCTCACTTCTCCACTCTTTCACTGCTTCATGAATAGACACCAGTGGCGTAACTAGAATTTTTTCTCCCCCAAGCCAAAAAAAATCTCCGGCGCCCCCCCCCCCCCATTCCCCATAAATGGCACTAGTAAAGGGATAAACCTGCGCGCGCCGCAAAAAGGGCGTGGCTTTGTTGAAATGGGCGTGGCTTTACATAAAGGGGCGTGGCATTGCAGGAAAAGACTACCTTATACCCCAGTTTTGCAACCTGCACACCCAGACGTTGGCCACCACAGGAAAGAAAAATAATCCTGATTCATGCCCCTTACATTATTTGTCATTTTTCCTCCTTATAGTAATGCCCAGTATACATTATGCCACATACTGCAATGGCCCTTAGACATTATGCCACACACAATAATGCACATGACACAATATGCACACACCATAATGCCCCCGACACATTATGCCACACACCGTAATGCCTGTGACATATTATGACAGGAATCGCAATGCCCGTTATACATTATGCTACACACTGCAATGCCCCTGATACATTATAGCACATACAATGCCTGTGACACATTATGACACACACTGCAATGACCCTGAGACATTATACCACATACCACAATGCCCGTGATATAGTATACCACACACCGTAATGCCTGTCACACATACCGCAATGCCCGTTATACCCTATGCCACACACCGCAATGCTTGTTATATATTATGCCGCACTGCAATGCCCCTGAGACATTATACCACATACCACAATGCCCATGATATAGTATGCCACACACCGTAATGCCTGTGACACATTATGACACACACCGCAATGTCCGTGATACATTATGCCACACACCGCAATGCACATTACACATTAAGTCCTACAGTAAGGCTTCTAATTACTTTTAAATTACCTGCTCGTTGCCAGGGGTTTCATGCTCTTGGTTCTATGCACGTTACCAGGGGTTTTCATGCTCAGGGTGTCATGCTCATTGCCAGTGGGTTCATGCACTGGGTGTCATGCTCGTTGCCAGGGGTTTCAAGCTCTTGGTTCCATGCACGGTGCCAGGGGTTTTCATGCTCAGGGTATCATGCTCGTTGCCAGGGGTTTCATGCACTGGGTGTCATGCTCGTTGCCAGTGGGTAATGCTTGTTGCTAGGGCTGTGCCCCCAGAGCCACATTTGCCCCCTGTGCCAGATATTCCCCCACAGTGCCAGGTACACACAAGCCCCCAATGCCAAATATGCCCCCCCCCAAGTGCCAGGTACATATACCCCCCAGTGTCACATATGCCCCCTCAGTGCCACATATGCCCCACCAAGTGCCAAATATGCTCCCCCAGGTACAGCTCACCCCCGCTCCCCGCTGTTTTGTGAAGGAGGGACACGGAGGGCACAGAGCACGCCTCTCCTGTGTCCCTCCTGCGTCTCCGGCGTGTCTGTTAAATGAAGTGCCGGTTCGTGAGCCAATCAGAGCTCACGAATGGCCACTTCATTCAATAGACACGACGGAGATGCAGGAGGGACACAGGAGAGGCACGCGCTGTGCCCTCCGTGTCCCTCCTTACAGCAGCGGCTAGGGAAGGAGGGAGACAGCAGATTGACATGCGGACGGCTCGTCCGCATGTCAACCTGCGCTAAATCAGTGGCGGCGCCCCCCGCAGCCCTGCGCCTCCAAGCCACCGCGAGGGCTGCAGGGGCAGTAGTTACGCCACTGATAGACACCTAATTCAATACCCAATTCTCTGTTTCCAAGCTGATGCTACTGTACTTACAGTACAGATGAAATTACTACTGATGGGCATATTACTGTGCACATTACTGTAAAATACATTCTGCCAATTCACAAGTCACTTCAGGCAGCAGAAAGGCTAGACTCACCAATATTCATAAAATTATTGTGACCATATCATATTTGAGCTTTTGTGATAATTTGATTTATTTTCCCCTAATTATAATGCTTTTGTGCCTGGGAATTATGAACATAAATTACACACCATAGATTACTCAAAATAAATAAATAAATAAATACATTTTGCTTGGACTAATATACTGTATACAGAAAATATGCATATTATAATTAGAACGAGTTACTCAATTAATTATACTTTCTGTGAACCAGATTGAGATACCCATTAATAATAATGCATTTTTGATGACTCTATAGCCAGTGTGATGGAGCACAGCGCTATAGCAGGTAAATGACTACTGTCAGTTTCTCCTAATGCATATGACTGCATGTGTGAGCATATAATACCATCTAATCTCTAGATCTGTATTCATTATATATTATATTTCGGTCTGTAGGTATTTAAAGAAGTGGAAAAATGTGACAAAATGATAGATGTTTTAGATTCCAGTGTTGTATTACACTGCTGACATTTTCTTATTATTAATATTTACCTTAAACTCTTTATGTGATATGCCCTATACAGTATACATACAATACTTGCCTATACAGTATACATACAATACTTGCCTATACAGTATACATACAATACTTGCCTATACAGTATACATACAGTACTTGCTTATACAGTATACATACAATACTTGCCTATACAGTATAAACACAATACTTGCCTATACAGTATACATACAATACTTGCCTATACAGTATACATACAATACTTGCCTATACAGTAAGTATACATACAATACTTGCCTATACAGTATACATACAGTACTTGCCTATACAGTATACATACAATACTTGCCTATACAGTATACATACAATACTTGCCTATACAGTATAAACACAATACTTGCCTATACAGTATACATACAATACTTGCCTATACAGTATACACACAATACTTGCCTATACAGTATAAACACAATACTTGCCTATACAGTATACATACAATACTTGCCTATACAGTATACATACAGTATTTACAGTATAAACACAGTACTTGCCTAATACTGAATTTTGGGGAGGCCCTTGGACTCCTGTGAGAGCAGATCATCCACCCACATCCCTCCAATTAAATTGGCATTACAGGGGGGGCATAATGATCTTATTATCAGCAAATCTAATCATCTTGGGCCTGTATGATGCCATGACTTGTGGCAGTGTGCCACTGGGGGCAGTGTCACGATGATTCTTCCAGAGGGTACAGAAAAAAGTAGGTCTGTTTGACTATCTGGCGTCCTGTTACTAAACCATGATACAGTGGACTGCTATGTCTGGTATAACATTTTCAGTGCTTTTTCATAGTAAAGATTCTGGCATTGCAATATGCAATCATCCGAAAATGTAGTACAACTAAAAACATTACATTTATAAAGAAGTGGTGCCTGCTGGTGATGTATCTGGCCAGGGCAAGCTCCAGGCCTACTAGCCTGGTCGCAAAATTGTGAAGCACCCTCTTCCTCCCCTCAATGCACATGCTACTGGGAAAGTGGGCGTGGCCTCACAACTTTATATTATCAAACTATACACATATATATATATATATATATATATGTATATATATATATATATATATATATATATTCACATCCCCCTACACACACACACACACACACACACACACACACACACACACACACACACACACACACACCCATTTATACCCACAGTAGTGCTTCTTACACATAATGTCCCCAGTAAAGGGTCAGATACATGTAATGCCCCTCGTTGGCGAGACAATCAAAGCTCTTTGTCCGGCAGCCAATCAGGAGCTGTCGCTTCTGGTTTATGAGTACTGATTGGCTGATGGCCAGCTCCACATTTAAAATTGCCATGCGCCCTTACAAACCCGGCATCCTGCATGGCCACTCCAGTTGAACGTGCCTGGAGCCGGCCCTGTATCTGGCACACCACAGTCTCTAACGACTGCAAATAATTGAGGCATGACTGTTTCTTGAGGGACTACTGATGGAACAATACAAGCCAGTGACCACTAGGTTTTTTTTTCCAAACCGTGCGTTAGAAAGCTGTATTCTATCTATAACAGCACTAGAAGCCTAGACTTATAGCAGCATTGGCACCCAGGAATGATACACTGTGCAGAACATGCACCAGCCTGGGTGCTCTGCTATTGTGCCCCCTGTTCATACCACCCAAAGGGGCTTCCAGATATTTTTCATTATGCTAGAAAGACCTGGGTAAGAATGTTATCATTAAAGAGATATTTGGTCCTGTAATTGACCAGTATCACAGAATTCGTAATAGGCAACATTGCAGGTTTCCATCAAAACTAAATGCTGGCATCCACTATCCAGTGGCATTTTTTATGTGTTTTACATGGATCTGAAGTTAAATACATGAAAATTAGTTGTTTCCAATGCCAGACCCGTTTACATGCATTTTACATGCCGTAAAAAGTAGTGATGAGCGGGTTCGGTTTCTCGGAAACCGAACCCCCCCGAACTTCACCTTGTTTACACGGGTCCGAGGCAGGTTCGAACCTTCCCGCCTTGCTTGGCTAACCCGAGCGCGCCCGAACGTCATCATCCCGCTGTCGGATTCTCGCGAGATTCGGATTCTATATAAGCAGCCGCGCGTCGCCGCCATTTTCACTCGTGCATTGGAGATGATAGGGAGAGGACGTGGCTGGCGTCCTCTCCGTTTATTGTAGAAGACAGTTGATTGGTTGTTTATTGCTTAATTGTGGGGAGGATTGGGGAGCAGCTGTTAGGAGTACAGTGCAGAGTTTTGCTGATAAGTGACCACCAGTTTTTATCCGTTCTCTGCCTGAAAAAAACGCTCCATACCAATGATACCATATCTGTGCTCAGTGTGCTGCATAATATATCTGTGCTGAGTGCTCACACTGCTTAATTGTGGGGACTGGGGAGCAGCTATAGCAGGAGTACAGTGCAGAGTTTTGCTGACAGTGACCACCGGTATACGTTGTCTGCCTGAAAAACACTCCATATCTGTGCTCAGTGTAGAGATGAGCGCCTGAAATTTTTCGGGTTTTGTGTTTTGGTTTTGGGTTCGGTTCCGCGGCCGTGTTTTGGGTTCGAACGCGTTTTGGCAAAACCTCACCGAATTTTTTTTGTCGGATTCGGGTGTGTTTTGGATTCGGGTGTTTTTTTCCAAAAACACTAAAAAACAGCTTAAATCATAGAATTTGGGGGTCATTTTGATCCCAAAGTATTATTAACCTCAAAAAACATAATTTACACTCATTTTCAGTCTATTCTGAATACCTCACACCTCACAATATTATTTTTAGTCCTAAAATTTGCACCGAGGTCGCTGTGTGAGTAAGATAAGCGACCCTAGTGGCCGACACAAACACCGGGCCCATCTAGGAGTGGCACTGCAGTGTCACGCAGGATGTCCCTTCCAAAAAACCCTCCCCAAACAGCACATGACGCAAAGAAAAAAAGAGGCGCAATGAGGTAGCTGTGTGAGTAAGATTAGCGACCCTAGTGGCCGACACAAACACCGGGCCCATCTAGGAGTGGCACTGCAGTGTCACGCAGGATGGCCCTTCCAAAAAACCCTCCCCAAACAGCACATGACGCAAAGAAAAAAAGAGGCGCAATGAGGTAGCTGTGTGAGTAAGATTAGCGACCCTAGTGGCCGACACAAACACCGGGCCCATCTAGGAGTGGCACTGCAGTGTCACGCAGGATGTCCCTTCCAAAAAACCCTCCCCAAACAGCACATGACGCAAAGAAAAAAAGAGGCGCAATGAGGTAGCTGTGTGAGTAAGATTAGCGACCCTAGTGGCCGACACAAACACCGGGCCCATCTAGGAGTGGCACTGCAGTGTCACGCAGGATGGCCCTTCCAAAAAACCCTCCCCAAACAGCACATGACGCAAAGAAAAAAAGAGGCGCAATGAGGTAGCTGTGTGAGTAAGATTAGCGACCCTAGTGGCCGACACAAACACCGGGCCCATCTAGGAGTGGCACTGCAGTGTCACGCAGGATGTCCCTTCCAAAAAACCCTCCCCAAACAGCACATGACGCAAAGAAAAAAAGAGGCTTTTTACTGATATTTGGTGTTTTGGATTTGACATGCTCTGTACTATGACATTGGGCATCGGCCTTGGCAGACGACGTTGCTGGCATTTCATCGTCTCGGCCATGACTAGTGGCAGCAGCTTCAGCACGAGGTGGAAGTGGATCTTGATCTTTCCCTAATTTTGGAACCTCAACATTTTTGTTCTCCATATTTTAATAGGCACAACTAAAAGGCACCTCAGGTAAACAATGGAGATGGATGGATTGGATACTAGTATACAATTATGGACGGGCTGCCGAGTGCCGACACAGAGGTAGCCACAGCCGTGAACTACCGCACTGTACTGTGTCTGCTGCTAATATATAGACTGGTTGATAAAGAGATAGTATACTCGTAACTAGTATGTATGTATAAAGAAAGAAAAAAAAACCACGGTTAGGTGGTATATACAATTATGGACGGGCTGCCGAGTGCCGACACAGAGGTAGCCACAGCCGTGAACTACCGCACTGTACACTGGTTGATAAAGAGATAGTAGTATACTCGTAACAACTAGTATGACACTATGACGACGGTATAAAGAATGAAAAAAAAACCACGGTTAGGTGGTATATATTATAATAATAATACAATTATGGATGGACGGACTGCCTGCCGACTGCCGACACAGAGGTAGCCACAGCCGTGAACTACCGCACTGTACACTGGTTGATAAAGAGATAGTAGTATACTCGTAACAACTAGTATGACACTATGACGACGGTATAAAGAATGAAAAAAAAACCACGGTTAGGTGGTATATATTATAATAATAATACAATTATGGATGGACGGACTGCCTGCCGACTGCCGACACAGAGGTAGCCACAGCCGTGAACTACCGCACTGTACACTGGTTGATAAAGAGATAGTAGTATACTCGTAACAACTAGTATGACACTATGATGACGGTATAAAGAATGAAAAAAAAACCACAGTTAGGTGGTATATATTATAATAATAATACAATTATGGATGGACGGACTGCCTGCCGACTGCCGACACAGAGGTAGCCACAGCCGTGAACTACCGCACTGTACACTGGTTGATAAAGAGATAGTAGTATACTCGTAACAACTAGTATGACACTATGACGGTATAAAGAATGAAAAAAAAACCACGGTTAGGTGGTATATATTATAATAATAATACAATTATGGATGGACGGACTGCCTGCCGACTGCCGACACAGAGGTAGCCACAGCCGTGAACTACCGCACTGTACACTGGTTGATAAAGAGATAGTAGTATACTCGTAACAATTAGGATGACACTATGACGGTATAAAGAATGAAAAAAAAACCACGGTTAGGTGGTAGGTATATAATAATAAATAATACAATTCTGGTCGGACGGACTGCCTGCCGTGTGCCGACACAGAGGTAGCCACAGCCGTGAACTACCGCACTGTACACTGGTTGATAAAGAGATAGTAGTATACTCGTAACAATTAGGATGACACTATGACGGTATAAAGAATGAAAAAAAAACCACGGTTAGGTGGTAGGTATATAATAATAAATAATACAATTCTGGTCGGACGGACTGCCTGCCGTGTGCCGACACAGAGGTAGCCACAGCCGTGAACTACCGCACTGTACACTGGTTGATAAAGAGATAGTAGTATACTCGTAACAATTAGGATGACACTATGACGGTATAAAGAATGAAAAAAAAACCACGGTTAGGTGGTAGGTATATAATAATAAATAATACAATTCTGGTCGGACGGACTGCCTGCCGTGTGCCGACACAGAGGTAGCCACAGCCGTGAACTACCGCACTGTACACTGGTTGATAAAGAGATAGTAGTATACTCGTAACAATTAGGATGACACTATGACGGTATAAAGAATGAAAAAAAAACCACGGTTAGGTGGTAGGTATATAATAATAAATAATACAATTCTGGTCGGACGGACTGCCTGCCGTGTGCCGACACAGAGGTAGCCACAGCCGTGAACTACCGCACTGTACACTGGTTGATAAAGAGATAGTAGTATACTCGTAACAATTAGGATGACACTATGACGGTATAAAGAATGAAAAAAAAACCACGGTTAGGTGGTAGGTATATAATAATAAATAATACAATTCTGGTCGGACGGACTGCCTGCCGTGTGCCGACACAGAGGTAGCCACAGCCGTGAACTACCGCACTGTACACTGGTTGATAAAGAGATAGTAGTATACTCGTAACAATTAGGATGACACTATGACGGTATAAAGAATGAAAAAAAAACCACGGTTAGGTGGTAGGTATATAATAATAAATAATACAATTCTGGTCGGACGGACTGCCTGCCGTGTGCCGACACAGAGGTAGCCACAGCCGTGAACTACCGCACTGTACTGTGTCTGCTGCTAATATAGACTGGTTGATATTTAAAGAGATATTAGTAGTATACAACAATACTATACTGGTGGTCAGGCACTGGTCACCACTCCTGCAGCAAAAGTGTGCACTGTTAATTAATATAATTGTACTCCTGGCTCCTGCTAACAACCTGCAGTGCTCCCCAGTCTCCCCCACAATTAATTATAAGCTTTTAATTTATACATTGATGACTGTGCAGCACACTGGGCTGAGCTGAGTGCACACAGACTGAGTCACACTGTGTGACTGACTGTGCTGTGTATCGTTTTTTTTTTCAGGCAGAGAACGGATATAGCAGAGAGAAGTGAACGGATATATTATATTAAATAAAAGTTAACTAGCAACTGCACTGGTCACTGACTGTGGTAAACTAACTCTGTCTGCGACTCTGCACAATCTCTCTCTATCTAATCTATCTATCTCTATTCTAATGGAGAGGACGCCAGACACGTCCTCTCCCTATCAATCTCAATGCACGAGTGAAAATGGCGGCGACGCGCGGCTCCTTATATAGAATCCGAGTCTCGCGATAGAATCCGAGCCTCGCGAGAATCCGACAGCGTCATGATGACGTTCGGGCGCGCTCGGGTTAACCGAGCAAGGCGGGAAGATCCGAGTCGCTCGGACCCGTGGAAAAAAAAGTGAAGTTCGTGCGGGTTCGGATTCAAAGAAACCGAACCCGCTCATCTCTAGCTCAGTGTGCTGCTTTATTGTGGGGACTGGGGACCACCAGTATAATTAATATTATATAGGAGGAGTACAGTGCAGAGTGCACTGCTGTACCTACCTCTGTGTCATCATCCATTAAGTATACTATCTATCTACATTCTATACCTGTGGTGCATTTTAGTTTTGCAGTTTGCTGACAGTGTCCACCAGTATACTATATATAGCAGTACGGTAGGCCACTGCTGTGTACCTACCTTTGTGTCGTCACTCGTCATCCATTAAGTATACTATCCATCTACTTTCTTTACCTGTGGTGCATTTTAGTTTTGCAGTTTGCTGACAGTGTCCACCAGTATACTATATATAGCAGTACGGTAGGCCACTGCTGTACCTACCTCTGTGTCGTCACTCGTCATCCATTAAGTATACTATCCATCTACATTCTATACCTGTGGTGCATTTTAGTTTTGCAATTTGCTGACAGTGTCCACCAGTATACTATATATAGCAGTACGGTAGGCCACTGCTGTACCTACCTCTGTGTCGTCACTCGTCATCCATTAAGTATACTATCCATCTACATTCTATACCTGTGGTGCATTTTAGTTTTGCAGTTTGCTGACAGTGTCCACCAGTATACTATATATAGCAGTACGGTAGGCCACTGCTGTACCTACCTCTGTGTCGTCACTCGTCATCCATTAAGTATACTATCCATCTACATTCTATATCTGTGGTGCATTTTAGTTTTGCAGTCTGCTGACAGTGTCCACCAGTATACTATATATAGCAGTACGGTAGGCCACTGCTGTGTACCTACCTCTGTGTCGTCACTCGTCATCCATTAAGTATACTATCCATCTACATTCTATACCTGTGGTTCATTTTAGTTTTGCGCAGTAAATATAGTAGTAGGCCATTGCTATTGATACTGGCATATAATTCCACACATTAAAAAATGGAGAACAAAAATGTGGAGGTTAAAATAGGGAAAGATCAAGATCCACTTCCACCTCGTGCTGAAGCTGCTGCTACTAGTCATGGCCGAGACGATGAAATGCCATCAACGTCGTCTGCCAAGGCCGATGCCCAATGTCATAGTAGAGAGCATGTAAAATCCAAAACACAAAAGTTCAGTAAAATGACCCAAAAATCAAAATTAAAAGCGTCTGAGGAGAAGCGTAAACTTGCCAATATGCCATTTACGACACGGAGTGGCAAGGAACGGCTGAGGCCCTGGCCTATGTTCATGGCTAGTGGTTCAGCTTCACATGAGGATGGAAGCACTCATCCTCTCGCTAGAAAAAAGAAAAGACTTAAGCTGGCAAAAGCACAGCAAAGAACTGTGCGTTCTTCTAAATCACAAATCCCCAAGGAGAGTCCAATTGTGTCGGTTGCGATGCCTGACCTTCCCAACACTGGACGGGAAGAGCTTGCGCCTTCCACCATTTGCACGCCCCCTGCAAGTGCTGCAAGGAGCACCCGCAGTCCAGTTCCTGATAGTCAAATTGAAGATGTCACTGTTGAAGTATACCAGGATGAGGATATGGGTGTTGCTGGCGCTGGGGAGGAAATTGACAAGGAGGATTCTGATGGTGAGGTGGTTTGTTTAAGTCAGGCACCCGGGGAGACACCTGTTGTCCGTGGGACGAATATGGCCATTGACATGCCTGGTCAAAATACAAAAAAAATCACCTCTTCGGTGTGGAATTATTTCAACACAAATGCGGACAACAGGTGTCAAGCCGTGTGTTGCCTTTGTCAAGCTGTAATAAGTAGGGGTAAGGACGTTAACCACCTCGGAACATCCTCCCTTATACGTCACCTGCAGCGCATTCATCATAAGTCAGTGACAAGTTCAAAAACTTTGAGTGACAGCGGAAGCAGTCCACTGACCACTAAATCCCTTCCTCTTGTAACCAAGCTCCTGCAAACCACACCACCAACTCCCTCAGTGTCAATTTCCTCCTTATCCATGAAAGCCAATAGTCCTGCAGGCCATGTCACTGTCAAGTCTGACGAGTCCTCTCCTGCCTGGGATTCCTCCGATGCATCCTTGAGTGTAACGCCTACTGCTGCTGGCGCTGCTGTTGTTGCTGCTGGGAGACGATCGTCATCCCAGAGGGGAAGTCGGAAGACCACTTGTACTACTTCCAGTAAGCAATTGACTGTCCAACAGTCCTTTGCGAGGAAGATGAAATATCACAGCAGTCATCCTGCTGCAAAGCAGATAACTCAGGCCTTGGCAGCCTGGGCGGTGAGAAACGTGGTTCCGGTATCCATTGTTAATTCAGAGGCAACTATAGACTTGATTGAGGTACTGTGTCCCTGGTACCAAATACCATCTCGGTTCCATTTCTCTAGGCAGGCGATACCGAAAATGTACACAGACCTCAGAAAAAGACTCACCAGTGTCCTAAAAAATGCAGTTGTACCCAATGTCCACTTAACCACGGACATGTGGACAAGTGGACAAGTGGAGCAGGGCAGACTCAGGACTATATGACTGTGACAGCCCACTGGGCAGATGTATTGCCTCCCGCAGCAAGAACAGCAGCGGCGGCACCAGTAGCAGCATCTCGCAAACGCCAACTCGTTCCTAGGCAGGCTGCACTTTGTATCACCACTTTCCAGAATAGGCACACAGCTGAAAACCTCTTACGGCAACTGAGGAAGATCATCGCAGAATGGCTTACCCCAACTGGACTCTCCTGGGGATTTGTGACATCGGATAACGCCAGCAATATTGTGCGTGCATTACATCTGGGCAAATTCCATCACGTCCCATGTTTTGCACATACCTTGAATCTGGTGGTGCAGAATTATTTAAAAAACGACATGGGTGTGCAAGAGATGCTGTCGGTGGCCCGAAGAATTGCCGGCCACTTTCGGCATTCAGGCACCGCGTACAGAAGACTGGAGCACCACCAAACATTCCTGAACCTGCCCTGCCATCATCTGAAGCAAGAGGTGGTAACGAGGTGGAATTCAACCCTCTATATGCTTCAGAGGATGGAGGAGCAGCAAAAGGCCATTCAAGCCTATACATCTGGCCACGATATAGGCAAAGGAGGTGGATTGCACCTGACTCAAGCGCAGTGGAGAATGATTTCAACGTTGTGCAAGGTTCTGCAACCCTTTGAACTTGCCACACGTGAAGTCAGTTCAGACACTGCCAGCCTGAGTCAGGTCATTCCCCTCATCAGGCTTTTGCAGAAGAAGCTGGAGACATTGAAGGAGGAGCTAAAACAGAGCGATTCCGCTAGGCATGTGGGACTTGTGGATGGAGCCCTTAATTCGCTTAACCAGGATTCACGGGTGGTCAATCTGTTGAAATCAGAGTACTACATTTTGGCCACCGTGCTCGATCCTAGATTTAAAACCTATGTTGTATCTCTCTTTCCGGCAGACACAAGTCTGCAGAGGTTCAAAGACCTGCTGGTGAGAAAATTGTCAAGTCAAGCGGAACGTGACCCGTCACCATCTACTCCTTCACATTCTCCCACAACTGGGGGTGCGAGGAAAAGGCTAAGAATTCCGAGCCCACCCGCTGGCGGTGATGCAGGGCAGTCTGGAGCGAGTGCTGACATCTGGTCCGGACTGAAGGACCTGCCAACGATTACTGACATGTCGTCTACTGTCACTGCATATGCTGTCACCATTGAAAGAATGGTGGAGGATTATATGAGTGACCGCATCCAAGTAGGTACGTCAGACAGTCCGTATGTATACTGGCAGGAAAAAGAGACAATTTGGAGGCCCTTGCACAAACTGGCTTTATTCTACCTAAGTTGCCCTCCCTCCAGTGTGTACTCCGAAAGAGTGTTTAGTGCAGCTGCTCACCTTGTCAGCAATCGGCGTACGAGGTTACTTCCAGAAAATGTGGAGAAGATGATGTTCATTAAAATGAATTATAATCAATTCCTCCGTGGAGACATTCACCAGCAGCAATTGCCTCCAGAAAGTACACGGGGACCTGAGATGGTGGATTCCAGTGGGGACGAATTAATAATCTGTGAGGAGGGGGATGTACACAGTGAAAGGGGTGAGGAATCGGAGGATGATGATGAGGTGGATATCTTGCCTCTGTAGAGCCAGTTTGTGCAAGGAGAGATTGATTGCTTCTTTTTTAGTGGGGGCCCAAACCAACCAGTCATTTCAGTCACAGTCGTGTGGCAGACCCTGTCACTATAATGATGGGTTCGTTAAAGTGTGCATGTCCTGTTTATACAACATAAGGGTGGGTGGGAGGGCCCAAGGACAATTCCATCTTGCACCTCTTTTTTCTTTCACTTTTCTTTGCATCATGTGCTGTTTGGGGACAATTTTTTTGAAGGGCCATCCTGCCTGACACTGCAGTGCCACTCCTAGATGGGCCAGGTGTTTGTGTCGGCCACTTGTGTCGCTTAGCTTAGTCACACAGCGACCTTGGTGCGCCTCTTTTTTTTTTTGCATCATGTGCTGTTTGGGGATAATTTTTTTTGAAGGGCCATCCTGCCTGACACTGCAGTGCCACTCCTAGATGGGCCCGGTGTTTGTGTCGGCCACTTGTGTCGCTTAGCTTAGCCATCCGGCGACCTCGGTGCAAATTTTAGGACTAAAAATAATATTGTGAGGTGTGAGGTGTTCAGAATAGACTGGAAATGAGTGGAAATTATGGTTATTGAGGTTAATAATACTATGGGATCAAAATGACCCCCAAATTCTATGATTTAAGCTGATTTTTAGGGTTTTTTGAAAAAAACACCCGAATCCAAAACACACCCGAATCCGACAAAAAAATTTCGGTGAGGTTTTGCCAAAACGCGTCCGAATCCAAAACACGGCCGCGGAACCGAACCCAAAACCAAAACACAAAACCCGAAAAATTTCCGGTGCACATCACTAGTAAAAAGTTAACAACATAATCATTGTTTCTAGTATCAGATCCATTTGCATGTTCTACATGCAATAAAATCTCTGTAAAGCTCCAGTGGGTATTACCTTTTAGGGTCATTTATGAATCAGAAAGTGCGTAAAGTGGGCTGAAGTGCGTGAATGGAAAGTCACCCTCTTGGCGATTCCAGCACAGATGCACAGTGTGTCTTGATAGAAGACACCATGGGGGTCATTCCGAGTTGATCGCACACTGCCGATTTTAGCTGCGCTGCGATCAGGTCTCTACTATGCATGCGTATGCACCGCAATGCGCACGTGCATCGTATGGGTACAATGCGGATCGTTGCTGAGCTATGGATTTAACAAAGAATCCATACGCACAGCCGATCGCAAGAAGACTGACAGAAAGAGGGCGTTTATGGGTGTCAACTGACCGTTTTCTGGGAGTGGTAGGAAAAATGCAGGCGTGTCCGGGCGTTTGGAGGGCGGGTGTGTGACGTCAATTCCGGCACCAAAAGACTGAAGTGATCGCAAGGGCTGAGTAAGTTCAGAGCTACTCTGATATTGCACAAAATGTTTTTGCAGAGCTTGGCTGCACAGGCGTTCGCACACTTGCAAAGTGAAAATACACTCCCCCGTGGGCGGCGACAATGCGTTTGCACGGCTGCTAAAAACAGCTAGCGAGCGATCAACTCGGAATGAAGGCCCATGTGCGCAGCATGTGACAACTTGAAGTAATCTTGACTTGCTGTAGAGACGAAGACACGCTCTTATGAAGTCTCGCCTGATCCTGATGGTATTTTTTTTATTGTATAAACATTACTAATATTCCTATAATACAAACATAGGGGGTAATTCCAAGTTGATTGCAGCAGGAATTTAGGTGGTCATTCCGAGTTGTTCGCTCGCAAGCTGCTTTTAGCAGTTTTGCACACGCTAAGCCGCCGCCTACTGGGAGTGAATCTTAGCTTATCAAAATTGCAAACGAAAGATTAGCAAAATTGCGAATAGACACTTCTTAGCAGTTTCTAAGTAGCTCCACACTTACTCGGCATCTGCGATCAGTTCAGTGCTTGTCGTTCCTGGTTTGACGTCACAAACACAACCCAGCGTTCGCCCAGACACTCCTCCGTTTCTCCAGCCACTCCCGCGTTTTTCCCAGAAACGGTAGCGTTTTTTCACACACTCCCATAAAACGGCCTGTTTCCGCCCAGAAACACCCACTTCCTGTCAATCACACTCTGATCACCAGAACGAAGAAAAAACCTCGTAATGCCGTGAGTAAAATTCCTAACTGCATAGCAAATTTACTTGGCGCAGTCGCAGTGCGAACATTGCGCATGCGCAGTTAGTGGAAAATTGCTGCGATGCGAAGAAAAATACAGAGCGAACAACTCGGAATGACCCCCTTAGTTAGCAATTGGGCAAAACCATGTGCACTGCAGGGGAGGTAGATATAACATGTGCAGAGAGAGTTAGATTTGGGTGGGTTATTTTATTTTTGTGCAGGGTAAATACTGGCTGCTTTATTTTTACACTGCAAATTAGATTGCAGATTGAACACACCCTACCCTAATCTAACTCTCTCTGCACATGTTAAATCTGCCTCCCCTGCAGTGCACATGGTTTTGCCCAATTGCTAACAAAATTCCTGCTGCGATCAACTTGGAATTACCCCCATACTTCCCAACTGTCCCGATTTCAGTGGTCTCACTTTTTGGCCACTGGGGGAGATGTATGAAGTTGCGTTATGGAAATTAGTGGTATCAGCACGGTATGCCGATAATGAGGAAATGTGTTGGTAATGACAGGGGCTCTAAGTCTTATCAGCAGTGCTATCTAAAAGTTTCTGACAGCTGCAGCTATTAATTTCAACAGCTACAGCTGTTGTTGCCCCTGTACAGCGGTGATAGCACTGTCCCTAGCTGCGGTGGCTGTGGGCTCCGGGCTGTGCATGGGAGACCTCACGATGCTTGCAAGATCTAGCGCATGCCCAGTGGTACCGTCTGGGAGATTAAACACAGCACATCAGCACTAGGCAGGGATAGCTTGGAGGGGGAAGTTTTCAATCCCTCCTGCGGCAGTTGAGCTGTTAATACATCTCATCTGCTATTAATACATCTCATGAGGACCCTAAGGCGTGCAAGGGTCCTGATTTAGAGTAGTCATTTGTTGGGAGGTATGCATAGAAGCTGGGGCGTTTGAAGAGAGGAAGGGCCCCGCGTGCATCGACCGTTGTGGGGCCCCCTACTCTCTGGCAGCTAGTAGACTTTGGCATAATGCCAGAGTCTACTGCACATGCGCAGGTCCCAGGGAAGATGGCGCCCGTGCCTTGCTCCCAGCAACATCTCCAGTGCAAATGCGCAAATCACTAGGAAATGGCAGCAGTCGGATCTAGGGGCCCGTGTGCACCGCACACACTGCACCCATTATAGAAACGCCTATGCATAGAAGACATCCAGATTGGGATGTAGTTAATATCCCGGTGGTTGGAATACCAACGTTGGGATCCCTACCGCCGAGAATGTTGACAGCTGCGCCAGAGCTGTTCCCACTCTTGGGTGTCCACGACACCCATAGAGTGGGAATAAAACCTGTGGTGGGCACAGTGAACCCGCAAAGGGCTTTCTAGCACTCGTCCCGCTGCCGGCATTCTGGCGGCTGGGATCACAGTGTTGGTATTCTGACCTCCGGGATCCCGGCCGCCGGCATTCCATCCTCAAGCCTGCAGATTACTTTTTTTATTTTAGCTGGAAATAGACATTGGTAAGTGACTTTAGATCTTACTAATAGCTGGGTCACTTAGTGCAGTCATAGGGCCCCTGGTGGTTGGATTTTAGCAGCAGAAAACAGGGAAATCCCTTTGGTACATATCGAGAATATATCTTTATATTTTTATTTTCCCTCTACTCCACTTAGTACATGTACCCTATTGTCACTATAGTATGTGCAGTTTTCATTTGCATAGCATTTGAGATGTTTTAAAGGAAGGCACCTTATTAAAAATTTGCACTACAGCAGTTAAAACCAAAGCCATGAATTTCTTGTACCGTTATAAAATAAGATGCCAGTGGGTATGTGGCAGGCATAACTACAGTATGGTGAGTACTGATATATGCAGCTATAACATGCAATTTAGGGCTAAAATCTATTAGCTGTGGTCATTGGAAAATGTATCACAGTTTAGCTAAACGCGACGCGTATGCATGGAGAAAAGTAGGGAAATTACGGTGTATCCCTAAAAAGTGGCAAATAATATTAAATAACAGTATAGAAGGCTATTTATATGCTAATACCACTGGAATTTTATGGCAGGATCACTGGACTTATACGGCAGGATCACTGGAATTATACGGCAGGATCACTGGAATTATACACCAGTACCACTGGAATTATACAGCAGGATCACTGGATTTATGCGCCAGTACCACTTGACTTATATGGCAGTACCACTGGACTGGATTTATACGCATGTACTACTGGAATTATATGGCAATATCGCTGGAATTATACGTCAGTATCACAGGAATAATACGGCAATATCACTGGAATTATACGCCAGTATCACTGGAATTATATGGCAGGATCACTGGATTTATACGCCAGTACCACTGGACTTATAAGGCAGTACCACTGGACTGGATTTATACGCCAGTACCACTGGAATTATACGGCAATATCACTGGAATTATACGCCAGTACCACTGGAATTATACGGCAGGATCACTGGAGTTATACACCAGTACCACTGGACATATACAGCAGTACCACTGGACTGGATTTATACGCCAGTTCCACTGGAATTATAAGGCAATATCACTGGAATTATACGTCAGTATCACAGGAATTATACGGCAATATCACTGGAATTATACGCCAGTACCACTGGAATTATATGGCAATATCACTAGAATTATACACCAGTACCACTGGAATTATACGGCAGGATCACTGGAGTTATACACCAGTACCACTGTACTTATATGGCAGTACCACTGGACTGGATTTATACGCCAGTTCCACTGGAATTATAAGGCAATATCACTGGAATTATGCGGCAGTATCACAGGAATTATACGTCCGTATCACTGGAATTATACGGCAATATCACTGGAATTATACGGCAGTATCACTGGAATTATACGCCAGTATCACGGGAATTATACGACAATATCACTGGAATGATACGCCAGTATCACAGGAATTATACGGCAATATCACAGGATTTATACGCCAGTATCACAGGAATTAAACGGCAATATCACAGGAATTAACTCGAGTATCACAGGAATTATACGCCAGTATCACAGGAATTATACGGCAATATCAATGGAATGATACGTCAGTACCACTGGAATTATATGGCAGGATCACTGGATTTATACGCCAGTACCACTGAAGTTATACGGCAGTACCACTGGACTGGATTTATACGCCAGTACCACTGGAATTATATGGCAATATCACTGGAATTATACGCCAATACCACTGGAATTATACGGCAGGATCACTGGAGTTATACATCAGTACCACTGGATTTATACGGCAGTACCACTGGACTGCATTTATACGCCAGTTCCACTGGAATTATAAGGAAATATCAATGGAATTATACGGCAGTATAACGGGAATTATACGTCAGTATCACGGGAATTATACGGCAATATCACTGGAAATATACGACAGTATCACTGGAATTATACGCCAGTATCACGGGAATTATACAACAATATCACTGGAATTATACGCCAGTATCACAGGAATTATAAGTCAATATCACTGGAGTTATACGACAGTATCACGGGAATTATACGGCAGTATCACTGGAATAATACGCCAGTATCACAGGAATTTTACGGCAATATCACAAGAATTATACACCAGTATCACGGGAAATATACGCCAGTATCACAGAATTATACATCAGTATCACAGGAATTATACGCCACTACCACAGGAATTATACGGCAATATCACTGGAATTATACAACAGTATCACCGGAATTATACGCCAGTATCACAGGAATTATACGCCAGTATCACAGGAATTATACGGCAATATCACTGGAATTATAAAACAGTATCACGGGAATTATACGCCAGTATCACAGGAATTATATGCCAAAATCACTGGATTTATAAGCCAGTATCAGGGGAATTATACGCCAGTGTCACTGGAATTATACGGCAATATCACTGGAATTATACGCCAGTATAACGGAAATTATACGCCAGTACCACAGGAATTACACGCCAGTAACACAGGAATTATACGCCAGTATCACAGGAATTATACTGCAATATCACTGGAATTATACGCCAGTATCACAGGAATTATACGGCAGTACCACAGGAATTATACACCAGTATCACAGGAATTAAACATCAATATCACTGGAATTATACGCCAGTATCACAGAAATTATATGGCAGTATCACAGGAATTATACGCCAGTATCACAGGAATTATACGGCCATATCACTGGAATTATACGCCAGTATCACAGGAATTATACCCCAGTACCACTGGAATTATACGGCAGGATCACTGGAGTTATACACCAGTACCACTGGACTTATACGGCAGTACCACTGGACTGTATTTATATGCCAGTTCCACTGGAGTTATAAGGCAATATCACTGGAATTATACGGCAATATCACAGGAATTATACGCCAGTACCACTGGAATTATATGGCTGGATCACTGGATTTATACGCCAGTACAACTGGACTTATACGGCAGTACCACTGACTGGATTTATACGCCAGTACCACTGGAATTATATGGCAATATCACTGGAATTATACGCCAGTACCACTGGAATTATAATGCAGGATCACTGGAGTTATACATCAGTACCAGTGTACTTATACGGCAGTACCACTGGACTGGATTTATACGCCAGTTCCACTGGAATTATAAGGCTATATCACTGGAATTATAAGGAAATATCACTGGAATTATACGGCAGTATCACGGGAATTATACGGCAGTATCACAGGAATTATACGGCAATATCACTGGAATTATACAGCAGTATTACTGGAATTATACGCCAGTATCACGGGAATTATACAACAATATCACTGGAATTATACGCCAGTATCACAGGAATTATAAGGCAATATCACTGGAATTATACGACAGTATCACGGGAATTATACGGCAGTATCACTGGAATAATACGCCAGTATCACAGGAATTTTACGCCAATATCACAAGAATTATACACCAGTATCAAGGGAATTTTACGCCAGTACCACAGGAATTATACAGCAATATCACTGGAATTATACGCCAGCATCACCGGAATTATACGCCAGTATAACAGGAATTATACGCCAGTATCACAGGAATTATACGCCAGTATCACAGGAATTATACGGCAATATCACTGGAATTATAAGACAGTATCACGGGAATTATATGCAAGTATCACAGGAATTATATGGCAATATCACTGGAATTATACGCCAGTATCAGGAGAATTATACGCCAGTGTCACTGGAATTATACGGCAATATCACTGGAATTAGACGCCAGTATAACGGAAATTATAAACCAGTACCACAGGAAATACACGCCAGTATCACAGGAATTATACGCCAGTATCACAGGAATTATACTGCAATATCACTGGAATTATACGCCAGTATCACAGGAATTATACGGCAGTTCCACAGGAATTATACACCAGTATCACAGGAATTAAACATCAATATCACTGGAATAATACGCCAGTATCACAGAAATTATATGGCAGTATCACAGGAATTATACGCCAGTATCACAGGAATTATACGGCCATATCACTGGAATTATACGCCAGTATCACAGGAATTATAAGGCAATATCACTGGAATTATACGACAGTATCACGGGAATTATACGGCAGTATCACTGGAATAATACGCCAGTATCACAGGAATTTTACGCCAATATCACAAGAATTATACACCAGTATCACTGGAATTATACGGCAGGATCACTGGAGTTATACACCAGTACCACTGGATTTATACGGCAGTACCACTGGACTGGATTTATACGCCAGATCCACTGGAATTATAAGGCAATATCACTGGAATTATACGGCAAAATCACAGGAATTATACGGCAATATCACTGGAATTATACGCCAGTACAAATTGGAATTATATGGCAGGATCACTGGATTTATACGCCAGTACCACTGGATTTATACGGCAGTACCACTGGACTGGATTTATACGCCAGTACCATTGGAATTATATGGCAATATCACTGGAATTATACGCCAGTACCACTGGAATTATACGGCAGGATCACTGGAGTTATACACCAGTACCAGTGTACTTATACGGCAGTACCCCTGGACTGGATTTATACGCCAGTTCCACTGGAATTATAAGGCTATATCACTGGAATTATAAGGAAATATCACTGGAATTATACGGCAGTATCACGGGAATTATACGTCAGTATCACGGGAATTATACGCCAGTATAACAGGAATTATATGGCAATATCACTGGAATTATACGCCAGTATCAGGGGAATTATACGCCAGTGTCACTGGAATTATACGGCAATATCACTGGAATTATACGCCAGTATAACGGGAATTATACGCCCGTACCACAGGAATTACACGCCAGTACCACAGGAATTATACGCCAGTATCACAGGAATTATACTGCAATATCACTGGAATTATACGCCAGTATCACAGGAATTATACGGCAGTACCACTGGAATTATACACCAGTATCACAGGAATTAAACATCAATATCACTGGAATGATATGCCAGTATCACAGAAATTATATGGCAATATCACAAGATTTATACGGCAGTACCACTGGACTGGATTTATACGCCAGTTCCACTCGAATTATGAGGCAATATCACTGGAATTATACGGCAATAACACAGGAATTATACGGCAATATCACTGGAATTATACGCCAGTACCACTGGAATTTATATGGCAGGATCACTGGATTTATACGCCAGTACCACTGGATTTATACGGCAGTACCACTGGACTGGATTTATACGCCAGTACCACTGGAATTATATGGCAATATCACTGGAATTATACGCCAGTACCACTGGAATTATACGGCAGGATCACTGGAGTTATACACAAGTACCAGTGTACTTATACGGCAGTACCACTGGACTGGATTTATACGCCAGTTCCACTGGAATTATAAAGCTATATCACTGGAATTATACGGAAATATCACTGGAATTATACGTCAGTATCACGGGAATTATACGTCAGTATCATGGGAATTATACGGCAACATCACTGGAATTATACGGCAGTATCACTGGAATTATACGCCAGTATCACGGGAATTATACAAAAATATCACTGGAATTATACGGCAATATCACTGGAATTATACGACAGTATCACGGGATTTATACGGCAGTATCACTGGAATAATAAGCCAGTATCACAGGAATTTTACGGCAATATCACAAGAATTATACACCAGTATCACAGGAATTATACGCCAGTACCACAGGAATTATACGCCAGTACCACAGGAATTATACGGCAATATCACTGGAATTATACGCCAGTATCACAGGAATTATACGCCAGTATCACAGGAATTATACGCCAGTATAACAGGAATTAAACGCCAGTATCACAGGAATTTTACGGCAATATCACTGGAATTATACGCCAGTATCACGGGAATTATACGTCAGTATCACGGGAATTATACGGCAATATCACTGGAATTATACGGCAGTATCACTGGAATTATACGGCAATATCACAGGAATTATGCGCCAGTATCACAGGAATTATACGTCAATATCACTGGAATTATACGCCAGTATCAGGTGAATTATACGCCAGTATCACTGGAATTATACGGCAATATCACTGGAATTATACGGCAATATCACTGGAATTATACGCCAGTATCAGAGGAATTATACACCAGTATCACTGGAATTACACGGCAATATCACTGGAATTATACGCCAGTTTCACGGGAATTATATGTCAGTACCACAGGAATTATACGCCAGTATCACAGGAATTATACGGCAATATCACTGGAATTATACGTCAGTATCACAGGAATTATACGGCAGTACCACAGGAATTATACACCAGTATCACAAGAATTATACGTCTGTACCACAGGAATTATACGGCAATATCACTGGAATTATACGCCAGTAGCACCGGAATTATACGCCAGTATCACTGGAATTATACGCCAGTATCAGGGGAATTATACGCCAGTATCACTGGAATTATACGGCAATATCACTGGAATTATATGGCAATATCACTGGAATTATACGCCAGTACCACTGGAATTATACGGCATGATCACTAGAGTTAAACACCAGTACCAGTGTACTTATACGGCAGTACCACTGGACTGGATTTATACGCCAGTTCCACTGGAATTATAAGGCTATATCACTGGAATTATACGGAAATATCACTGGAATTATACGTCAGTATCACAGTAATTATACGGCAATATCACTGGAATTATACGGCAGTATCACTGGAATTATACGCCAGTATCACGGGAATTATACAACAATATGACTGGAATTATACGCCAGTATCACTGGAATTATACGGCAATATCACTGGAATTATACGACAGTATCACGGGATTTATACGGCAGTATCACTGGAATAATACGCCAGTATCACAGGAATTTTACGGCAATATCACAAGAATTATACACCAGTATCACAGGAATTATACGCCAGTACCACAGGAGTTATACGTCAGTATCACAGGAATTATACGCAAGAACCACAGAAATTTTACAACATCACTGGAATTATACGCCAGTATCACAGGAATTATACGCCAGTATCACAGGAATTATACGACACTATAACAGGAATTACACGCCAGTATCACAGGAATTATACGCCAGTATCACAGGAATTATACTGCAATATCACTGGAATTATACGCCAGTATCACAGGAATTATACGGCAGTACCACAGGAATTATACACCAGTATCACAGGAATTAAACATCAATATCACTGGAATAATACGCCAGTATCACAGAAATTAAATGGCAGTATCACAGGAATTATACACCAGTATCACAGGAATTATACGGCCATATCACTGGAATTATACGACAGTATCACAGGAATTATACACCAGTACCACTGGAATTATACGGCAGGATCACTGGACTGGATTTATACGCCAGTTCCACTGGAATTATACGGCAATATCACTGGAATTATACGGCAATATCACAGGAATTATACGGCAATATCACTGGAATTATACGCCAGTACCACTGGAATTATATGGCAGGATCACTGGATTTATACGCCAGTACCACTGGATTTATACGGCAGTACCACTGGACTGGATTTATACGCCAGTACCACTGGAATTATATGGCAATATCACTGGAATTATACGCCAGTACCACTGGAATTATACGGCAGGATCACTGGAGTTATACACCAGTACCAGTGTACTTATATGGCCGTATACCTGGACAGGATTTATACGCCAGTTCCACTGGAATTATAAGGCTATATCACTGCAATTATAAGGAAATATTACTGGAATTATACGGCAGTATCACGGGAATTATACGTCAGTATCACAGGAATTATACGGCAATATCACTGGAATTATACGGCAGTATCACTGGAATTATACGCCAGTATCGCGGGAATTATACAACAATATCACTGGAATTATACGCCAGTATCACAGGAATTATAAGGCAATATCCCTGGAATTATACGACAGTATCACGGGAATTATACAGCAGTATCACTGAAATAATACGCCAGTATCACAGGAATTTTACGCCAATATCACAAGAATTATACACCAGTATCACGGGAATTATACGCCAGTACCACAGGAATTATACGTCAGTATCACAGGAATTATATGGCAATATCACTGGAATTATACGCCAGTATCACCGGAATTATACGCCAGTATCACAGGAATTATACGCCAGTATCACAGGAATTATACGCCAGTATCACAGGAATTATACGGCAATATCACTGGAATTATATGCCAGTATAATGGAAATTATACGCCAGTGCCACAGGAAGTACACGCCAGTATCACAGGAATTATACGCCAGTATCACAGGAATTATACTGCAATATCACTGGAATTATACGCCAGTATCACAGGAATTATACGGCAGTACCACAGGAATTATACACCAGTATCACAGGAATTAAACATCAATATCACTGGAATAATACGCGAGTATCACAGAAATTATATGGCAGTATCACAGGAATTATACGCCAGTATCACAGGAATTATACGGACATATCACAGGAATTATACGGCCATATCACTGGAATTATACGCCAGTATCACAGGAATTATACGCCAGTACCACTGGAATTATACGGCAGGATCACTGGAGTTATACACCAGTACCACTGGATTTATACGGCAGTACCACTGGACTGGATTTATACGCCAGATCCACTGGAACTATAAGGCAATATCACTGGAATTATACGGCAATATCACAGGAATTATACGGCAATATCACTGGATTTATACGCCAGTACCATTGGAATTATATGGCAATATCACTGGAATTATACGCCAGTACCACTGGAATTATACGGCAGGATCACTGGAGTTATACACCAGTACCAGTGTACTTATACGGCAGTACCCCTGGACTGGATTTATACGCCAGTTCCACTGGAATTATAAGGCTATATCACTGGAATTATAAGGAAATATCACTGGAATTATACGGCAGTATCACAGGAATTATAGGTCAGTATCACGGGAATTATACGCCAGTATAACAGTAATTATATGGCAATATCACTGGAATTATACGGCAGTATCAGGGGAATTATACGCCAGTGTCACTGGAATTATACGGCAATATCACTGGAATTATACGCCAGTATAACGGGAATTATACGCCCGTACCACAGGAATTACACGCCAGTACCATAGGAATTATACGCCAGTATCACAGGAATTATACTGCAATATCACTGGAATTATACGCCAGTATCACAGGAATTATACGGCAGTACCACTGGAATTATACACCAGTATCACAGGAATTAAACATCAATATCACTGGAATTATACGCCAGTATCACAGAAATTATATGGCAATATCACAGGATTTATACGGCAGTACCACTGGACTGGATTTATACGCCAGTTCCACTGGAATTATGAGGCAATATCACTGGAATTATACGGCAATATCACAGGAATTATACAGCAATATCACTGGAATTATACGCCAGTACCACTGGAATTTATATGGCAGGATCACTGGATTTATACGCCAGTACCACTGGATTTATACGGCAGTACCACTGGACTGGATTTATACGCCAGTACCACTGGAATTATATGGCAATATCACTGGAATTATACGCCAGTACCACTGGAATTATACGGCAGGATCACTGGAGTTATACACCAGTACCAGTGTACTTATACGGCATTAACACTGGACTGGATTTATACGCCAGTTCCACTGGAATTATAAGGCTATATCACTGGAATTATACGGAAATATCACTGGAATTATACGTCAGTATCACGGGAATTATACGTCAGTATCATGGGAATTATACGGCAACATCACTGGAATTATACGGCAGTATCACTGGAATTATACGCCAGTATCAGGGGAATTATACAAAAATATCACTGGAATTATACGCCAGTATCACAGGAATTATACGGCAATATCACTGGAATTATACGACAGCATCACGGGATTTATACGGCAGTATCACTGGAATAATACGCCAGTATCACAGGAATTTTACGGCAATATCACAAGAATTATACACCAGTATCACAGGAATTATACGCCAGTACCACAGGAATTATACGCCAGTACCACAGGAATTATACGGCAATATCACTGGAATTATACGCCAGTATCACAGGAAATATACGCCAGTATAACAGGAATTAAACGCCAGTATCACAGGAATTTTACGGCAATATCACTGGAATTATACGCCAGTATCACGGGAATTATACGCCAGTATCACGGGAATTATACGGCAATATCACTGGAATTATACGGCAGTATCACAGGAATTATACGGCAATATCACAGGAATTATGCGCCAGTATCACAGGAATTATACGTCAACATCACTGGAATTATACGCCAGTATCAGGTGAATTATACGCCAGTATCACTGGAATTATACGGCAATATCACTGGAATTATACGGCAATATCACTGGAATTATACGCCAGTATCAGAGGAATTATACGCCAGTATCACTGGAATTACACAGCAATATCACTGGAATTATACGGCAGTTTCACGGGAATTATACGCCAGTACCACAGGAATTATACGCCAGTATCACAGGAATTATACGCCAGTATCACAGGAATTATACGGCAATATCACTGGAATTATACGTCAGTATCACAGGAATTATACGGCAGTACCACAGGAATTATACACCAGTATCACAGGAATTATACGTCTGTACCACAGGAATTATACGGCAATATCACTGGAATTATACGCCAGTAGCACCGGAATTATACGCCAGTATCACTGGAATTATACGCCAGTATCAGGGGAATTATACGCCAGTATCACTGGAATTATACGGCAATATCACTGGAATTATATGGCAATATCACTGGAATTATACGCCAGTACCACTGGAATTATACGGCAGTATCACTGGAGTTATACACCAGTACCAGTGTACTTATACGGCAGTACCACTGGACTGGATTTATACGCCAGTTCCACTGGAATTATAAGGCTATATCACTGGAATTATACGGAAATATCACTGGAATTATACGGCAGTATCACGGGAATTATACGTCAGTATCACAGTAATTATACGGCAATATCACTGGAATTATACGGCAGTATCACTGGAATTATACGCCAGTATCACGGGAATTATACAACAATATGACTGGAATTATACGCCAGTATCACAGGAATTATACGGCAATATCACTGGAATTATACGACAGTATCACGGGATTTATACGGCAGTATCACTGGAATAATACGCCAGTATCAAAGGAATTTTACGGCAATATCACAAGAATTATACACCAGTATGACAGGAATTATACGCCAGTACCACAGGAATTATACGTCAGTATCACAGGAATTATACGCCAGTACCACAGGAATGTTACGGCATTATCACTGGAATTATACGCCAGTATCACAGGAATTATACGCCAGTATCACAGGAATTATACGACACTATAACAGGAATTATTCGCCAGTATCACAGGAATTATATGGCAATATCACTGGAATTATAACACAGTATCACGGGAATTATACGCCAGTATCACAGGAATTATATGGCAATATCACTGGAATTATACGCCAGTATCACAGGAATTGTACGGCAATATCACAGGAATTATACGCCAGTATCACAGGAATTTAACGGCAATATCATTGGAATTATATGTCAGTATCACGGGAATTATACGCCAGTATCACGGGAATTATACGGCAATATCACTGGAATTATACGCCAGTACCACAGGAATTATACGGCAATATCACAGGAATTATACGCCAGTATCATTGGAATTATACGTCAACATCACTGGAATTATACGCCAGTATCAGGTGAATTATACGCAAGTATCACTGGAATTATACGGCAATATCACTGGAATTATACCGCAATATCACTGGAATTATACGCCAGTATCAGGGGAATTATGCGCCAGTATCACTGGAATTATACGGCAATATCACTGGCATTATACGCCAGTATCACTGGAATTATACGTCAACATCACTGGAATTATACGCCAGTATCAGGTGAATTATACGCCAGTATCACTGGAATTATACGGCAATTTCACTGGAATTATATGGCAATATCACTGGAATTATACACCAGTATCAGGGGAATTATACGCCAGTACCACAGGAATTACACACCAGTATCACAGGAATTATACGCCAGTATCACATGAATTATACGGCAATATCACTGGAATTATACGTCAGTATCACAGGAACTATACGGCAGTATCACAGGAATTATACACCAGTATCACAGGAATTATACGTCAGTACCACAGGAATTATACGGCAATATCACTGGAATTATACGCCAGTAGCACCGGAATTATACGCCAGTATCACAGGAATTATACGCCAGTATTACAGGAATTATACGGGAATATCACTGGAATTATAAAACAGTATCACGGGAATTATACGCCAGTATCACAGGAATTATATGGCAATATCACTGGAATTATACGCCAGTATCAGGGGAATTATACGCCAGTGTCACTGGAATTATACGGCAATATCACAGGAATTATACGCCAGTATAACGGGAATTATACGCCCGTACCACAGGAATTACACGCCAGTACCATAGGAATTATACGCCAGTATCACAGGAATTATACTGCAATATCACTGGAATTATACGCCAGTATCACAGGAATTATACGGCAGTACCACTGGAATTATACACCAGTATCACAGGAATTAAACATCAATATCACTGGAATTATACGCCAGTATCACAGAAATTATATGGCAATATCACAGGATTTATACGGCAGTACCACTGGACTGGATTTATACGCCAGTTCCACTGGAATTATGAGGCAATATCACTGGAATTATACGGCAATATCACAGGAATTATACGGCAATATCACTGGAATTATACGCCAGTACCACTGGAATTTATATGGCAGGATCACTGGATTTATACGCCAGTACCACTGGATTTATACGGCAGTACCACTGGACTGGATTTATACGCCAGTACCACTGGAATTATATGGCAATATCACTGGAATTATACGCCAGTACCACTGGAATTATACGGCAGGATCACTGGAGTTATACACCAGTACCAGTGTACTTATACGGCAGTAACACTGGACTGGATTTATACGCCAGTTCCACTGGAATTATAAGGCTATATCACTGGAATTATACGGAAATATCACTGGAATTATACGTCAGTATCACGGGAATTATACGTCAGTATCTTGGGAATTATACGGCAACATCACTGGAATTATACGGCAGTATCACTGGAATTATACGCCAGTATCACGGGAATTATACAAAAATATCACTGGAATTATACGCCAGTATCACAGGAATTATACGGCAATATCACTGGAATTATACGACAGCATCACGGGATTTATACGGCAGTATCACTGGAATAATACGCCAGTATCACAGGAATTTTACGGCAATATCACAAGAATTATACACCAGTATCACAGGAATTATACGCCAGTACCACAGGAATTATACGCCAGTACCACAGGAATTATACGGCAATATCACTGGAATTATACGCCAGTATCACAGGAAATATACGCCAGTATAACAGGAATTAAATGCCAGTATCACAGGAATTTTACGGCAATATCACTGGAATTATACGCCAGTATCACGGGAATTATACGCCAGTATCACGGGAATTATACGGCAATATCACTGGAAATATACGGCAGTATCACAGGAATTATACGGCAATATCACAGGAATTATGCGCCAGTATCACAGGAATTACACGTCAACATCACTGGAATTATACGCCAGTATCAGGTGAATTATACGCCAGTATCACTGGAATTATACGGCAATATCACTGGAATTATACGGCAATATCACTGGAATTATACGCCAGTATCAGAGGAATTATACGCCAGTATCACTGGAATTACACAGCAATATCACTGGAATTATACGGCAGTTTCACGGGAATTATACGCCAGTACCACAGGAATTATACGCCAGTATCACAGGAATTATACGCCAGTATCACAGGAATTATACGGCAATATCACTGGAATTATACGTCAGTATCACAGGAATTATACGGCAGTACCACAGGAATTATACACCAGTATCACAGGAATTATACGTCTGTACCACAGGAATTATACGGCAATATCACTGGAATTATACGCCAGTAGCACCGGAATTATACGCCAGTATCACTGGAATTATACGCCAGTATCACTGGAATTATACGGCAATATCACTGGAATTATATGGCAATATCACTGGAATTATACGCCAGTACCACTGGAATTATACGGCAGTATCACTGGAGTTATACACCAGTACCAGTGTACTTATACGGCAGTACCACTGGACTGGATTTATACGCCAGTTCCACTGGAATTATAAGGCTATATCACTGGAATTATACGGAAATATCACTGGAATTATACGGCAGTATCACGGGAATTATACGTCAGTATCACAGTAATTATACGGCAATATCACTGGAATTATACGGCAGTATCACTGGAATTATACGCCAGTATCACGGGAATTATACAACAATATGACTGGAATTATACGCCAGTATCACAGGAATTATACGGCAATATCACTGGAATTATACGACAGTATCACGGGATTTATACGGCAGTATCACTGGAATAATACGCCAGTATCACAGGAATTTTACGGCAATATCACAAGAATTATACACCAGTATGACAGGAATTATACGCCAGTACCACAGGAATTATACGTCAGTATCACAGGAATTATACGCCAGTACCACAGGAATTTTACGGCATTATCACTGGAATTATACGCCAGTATCACAGGAATTATACGCCAGTATCACAGGAATTATACGACACTATAACAGGAATTATACGCCAGTATTACAGGAATTATATGGCAATATCACTGGAATTATAACACAGTATCACGGGAATTATACGCCAGTATCACAGGAATTATATGGCAATATCACTGGAATTATACGCCAGTATCACAGGAATTGTACGGCAATATCACAGGAATTATACACCAGTATCACAGGAATTTAACGGCAATATTATTGGAATTATATGTCAGTATCACGGGAATTATACGCCAGTATCACGGGAATTATACGGCAATATCACTGGAATTATACGCCAGTACCACAGGAATTATACGGCAATATCACAGGAATTATACGCCAGTATCATTGGAATTATACGTCAACATCACTGGAATTATACGCCAGTATCAGGTGAATTATACGCAAGTATCACTGGAATTATACGGCAATATCACTGGAATTATACCGCAATATCACTGGAATTATACGCCAGTATCAGGGGAATTATGCGCCAGTATCACTGGAATTATACGGCAATATCACTGGCATTATACGCCAGTATCACTGGAATTATACGTCAACATCAATGGAATTATACGCCAGTATCAGGTGAATTATACGCCAGTATCACTGGAATTATACGGCAATTTCACTGGAATTATATGGCAATATCACTGGAATTATACACCAGTATCAGGGGAATTATACGCCAGTACCACAGGAATTACACACCAGTATCACAGGAATTATACGCCAGTATCACATGAATTATACGGCAATATCACTGGAATTATACGTCAGTATCACAGGAACTATACGGCAGTATCACAGGAATTATACACCAGTATCACAGGAATTATACGTCAGTACCACAGGAATTATACGGCAATATCACTGGAATTATACGCCAGTAGCACCGTAATTATACGCCAGTATCACAGGAATTATACGCCAGTATTACAGGAATTATACGGGAATATCACTGGAATTATAAAACAGTATCACGGGAATTATACGCCAGTATCACAGGAATTATATGGCAATATCACTGGAATTATACGCCAGTATCAGGGGAATTATACGCCAGTATCACTGGAATTATACGGCAATATCACTGGAATTATACAGCAGTGTCACAGGAATTATACGCCAGTATCACAGGAATTATACGACAATATCACTGGAATTATACGCCAGTATCACAGGAATTATACGGCAGTACCACAGGAATTGTACACCAGTATCACAGGAATTAAACATCAATATCACTGGAATTATACGCCAATATCACAGAAATTATATGGCAGTATCAAAGGAAATTATACGCCAGTATCACAGGATTTATACGGCCATATCACTGGAATTATATGCCAGTATCACAGGAATTATACGTTAGTATCACAGGAATTATATGCCAGTATCACAGGAATTATACGGCAATATCACAGGAATTACACGCCAGTATCACGGGAATTATACGCCAGTATCACAGGAATTATACGGCAATATCACTGGAATTATACGGCAGTATCACGTGAATTATACGTCAGTATCACAGGAATTATACGCCAATATCACTGGAATTATACGGCAGTATCACTGGAATTATACGCCAGTATAACGGGAATTTTATGGCAATATCACTGGAATTATACGCCAGTATCACAGGAATTATACGGAAATATCACAGGAGTTATACGCCAGTATCACAGGAATTTTACGGCAATATCACTGGAATTATACAACAGTATCACGTGAATTATACACCAGTATCACGGGAATTATACGGCAATATCACTGGAATTATACGCCAGTATCACAGGAATTATACAGCAAAATCACAGGAATTATATGCCAGTATCACAGGAATTTTAAATCAACATCACTGGAATTATACGGCTATATCCCAGGAATTATACGCTAGTACCACAGGAATTATACGCCAGTATCACAGAAATTATACGCCAGTATCACAGGAATTATACGCCAGTATCACAGGAATTATATGGCAGTATCACAGGAATTATACAGCAATATCACTGGAATTATACGCCAGTATCATAGGAATTATACGCCAGTATCACAGGAATAATACGCCAGTATCACAGGAATTATACGGCAATATCACTGGAATTATACGGCAGTATCACAGGAATTATACGGCAGTATCACGGGAATTATACGCCAGTGCCACAGGAATTATACGCCAGTATCACAGGAATTATACGCCAGTACCACAGGAATTATACGCCAGTATCACAGGAATTATACAGCAAAATCACAGGAATTATATGCCAGTATCACAGGAATTATAAATCAACATCACTGGAATTATACGGCTATATCCCAGGAATTATACGCTAGTACCACAGGAATTACACGCCAGTATCACAGAAATTATACGCCAGTATCACAGGAATTATACGCCAGTATCACAGGAATTATATGGCAGTATCACAGGAATTATACAGCAATATCACTGGAATTATACGCCAGTATCATAGGAATTATACGCCAGTATCACAGGAATAATACGCCAGTATCACGGGAATTATACGGAATATCACTGGAATTATTCGGCAGTATCACAGAAATTATACGGCAGTATCACGGGAATTATACGCCAGTGCCACAGGAACATCTGTCCTCTGCTGCCATATGTCCAGTCCATTGCAGTGGTGGTGTTGTCCTGCATCAGTCCAGTGGTGGTATCCCTGTGCTGCTGTATATGTCCAGTGGTATTGCCATATAAATCCAGTGATACTGCCGTATATGTTCAGTGGTACTGCCATATAATTCCAGTGATACTGTCGTGTATGTCCAGTGGTACTGCCATATAATTCCAGTGATACTGCTGTATATGTCCAGTGGTACTGCCGTACAAATCCAGTGGTACTTCCGTATATATGTCCAGTGGTACTGCCATATAAATCCAGTGGTACTGGGGTATAAATCCAGCGATACTGCCATATAATTCCAGTGATACTGCCGTATATTTCCAATGGTACAGGAGTATAAGTCCAGGGATACTGCCGTATAAATCCAGTCCAGTGGTACTGCCGTATAAGTCCAGTGGTGATGCCATATAATTCCAGTGATACTGCCTTATAATACCAGTGATACTGCCGCATAAGTCCAGTGATACTGCCATATAATTCCAATGGTACTGGCGTATAACTCCAGTGATACTGCCGTATAAATCCAGTCCAGTGGTACTGCCATATAAATCCAGTGGTACTGCCATATAATTCCAGTGGTACTGGTGTATAAATCCAGTGATACTGCCGTATAATTCCAGTGGTACTGGTGTATAAGTCCAGTGATACTGCCGTATAAATCCAGTCCAGTGGTACTGGCGCATAAGTCTAGTGGTACTGGCGTATAATTCCAGTGACACTGACGTATAATTCCAGTGATACTGCTGTATAAGTCCAGTGGTACTGGCGTATAAGTCCAGTGATACTGCAGTATAAATAAGTCCAGTGGTACTGCCGTATAATTCCAGTGATACTGCCGTATAATTCCAGTGATACTGACATATTATTCCAGTGGTACTGGTGTATAAGTCTAGTGATACTGCCGTATAAATCCAGTCCAGTGGTACTGCCGTATAAGTCCAGTGGTACTGCCATATAATTCCAGTGATAATGCAGTATAATTCCAGTGGTACTGGCATATAAATCCAGTGATACTGCCATATAAATCCAGTCCAGTGGTACTGCCATATAATTCCAGTGATACTGCAGTATAAGTCCAGTCCAGTAGTGCTGCCATATAAGGTCAGTGGTGCTGTCCTGTGCTGTATATTATTTACTCCAAATAAAGGGGATATTAATATTTAATCCAAAAATTTTTCACAGGCTTTGCCCTGTGTGGTGTAGAGGTACGCTCTCCTGTACCGCATATTGTTATATAACTCCAGAAAAATAATGGAGAACAATAATTTGGAGGATTAAATAGGGAAGGATCAAGAACCACTTCCTCCTAGTGCTGAAGCTGCTGCCACTAGTCATGACATAGACGATGAAATGCCATCAACATTGTCTGCAAAGGTTGATGCCCAATGTGATAGTAGAGGGCATGTAAAATCCAAAAAGCCAAAGTTCAGTAAAAAGACCCAAAAAAATAAATTTAAATGGTCTGAGGAGAAACGTAAACTTGCCAATATGCCTTTTTACGACACGGAGTGGCAAGGAATGACTAAGGCCCTGGCCTATGTTCATGACTAGTGGTTCAGCTTCACATGACGATGGAAGCCCTCATCCTCCCTCTAGAAAAATTATAAGAGTTAAGCTTGCAAATGCATAGCAAAGAACTGTGCGTTCTAAGATGCTATCATAAATCCCAAAGGAGAGTCCAAGTGTGTCGGCGATTGCGATGCCTGACCTTCCCAACACTGGATGGGAAGAGGTGGCTCCTTCCACCATTTGCACACCATCTTCAAGTGCTGGAAGTAGCACCCACAGTCCAGTTGCTGATATTCAAATTAAAGATGTCACTGTTGAAGTACACCAGGATGAGGATATGGGTGTTGCTGGCAATGAGGAGGAAGTTGACGATGAGGATTCTGATGGTGATGTGGTTTGTTTAAATAAGGCACCGGGGGAGACTCCTGTTGCGCGTGGGATGAATAAGCCCATTGTGATGCTTGGGCAAAATACCAAAAAAGCCACCTCATCGGTGTGGAATTATATGTCAAGCCGTGTGTTGCCTCTGTCAATCTGTAATAAGTAGGGGTAAGGATGTTAACCACCTAGGAACATATTCCATTATACATCATCTGCTGCACATTCATCAGAAGTCAGTGTCAAGTTGTGAAACTTTGGGTAAGAGTGTAAGCAGTCCACTGACACCTAAATCCCTTCTTCCTCTTGTACCCAAGCTTCTGCAAGCCACACCTCCAGCTCCCTCAATGTCAACTTCCAGTCAGGAACGTCAGTAGTCCTGCAGGCCATGTCACTGGCAAAACTGAGGAGTCCTCTCCTAACCAGGATTCCTCCGGAGGATCCTTGAGTGGTACGCCTACTGCTGCTGTTGCTGCTCTTGTTGCAGCTGGGAGTTGATCGTCCTCCCAGAGGGGAAGTCAGAAGACCCCTTGTACTACTTCAAGTAAGCAACTGACTGTCCAACAGTCCTTTGTGAGGAAGATAAAATATTGCAGCAGTCATCCTGTTGCAAAGCGGATAACTGAGGCCTTGACAGGAGTTATACACCAGTACCACTGGACATATACAGCAGTACCACTGGACTGGATTTATACGCCAGTTCCACTGGAATTATAAGGCAATATCACTGGAATTATACGTCAGTATCACAGGAATTATACGGCAATATCACTGGAATTATACGCCAGTACCACTGGAATTATATGGCAGGATCACCGGATTTATACACCAGTACCAGTGGACTTAGACGGCAGTACCACTGGACTGGATTTATACGCCAATACCACTGGAATTATATGGCAATATCACTAGAATTATACGCCAGTACCACTGGAATTATACGGCAGGATCACTGGAGTTATACACCAGTACCACTGTACTTATACGGCAGTACCACTGGACTGGATTTATAAGCCAGTTCCACTGGAATTATAAGGCAATATCACTGGAATTATGCGGCAGTATCACAGGAATTATACGTCCGTATCACTGGAATTATACGGCAATATCACTGGAATTATACGGCAGTATCACTGGAATTATACGCCAGTATCACGGGAATTATACGACAATATCACTGGAATGATACGCCAGTATCACAGGAATTATACGGCAATATCACAGGATTTATACGCCAGTATCACAGGAATTAAACGGCAATATCACAGGAATTAACTCGAGTATCACAGGAATTATACGCCAGTATCACAGGAATTATACGGCAATATCAATGGAATGATACGTCAGTACCATTGGAATTATATGGCAGGATCACTGGATTTATACGCCAGTACCACTGAAGTTATACGGCAGTACCACTGGACTGGATTTATACGCCAGAACCACTGGAATTATATGGCAATATCACTGGAATTATACGCCAATACCACTGGAATTATACGGCAGGATCACTGGAGTTATACACCAGTACCACTGGATTTATACGGCAGTACCACTGGACTGCATTTATACGCCAGTTCCACTGGAATTATAAGGAAATATCAATGGAATTATACGGCAGTATAACGGGAATTATACGTCAGTATCACGGGAATTATACGGCAATATCACTGGAAATATACGACAGTATCACTGGAATTATACGCCAGTATCACGGGAATTATACAACAATATCACTGGAATTATACGCCAGTATCACAGGAATTATAAGTCAATATCACTGGAGTTAAACGACAGTATCACGGGAATTATACGGCAGTATCACTGGAAAAATACGCCAGTATCACAGGAATTTTACGGCAATATCACAAGAATTATACACCAGTATCACGGGAAATATACGCCAGTATCACAGAATTATACATCAGTATCACAGGAATTATACGCCACTACCACAAGAATTATACGGCAATATCACTGGAATTATACGACAGTATCACCGGAATTATACGCCAGTATCACAGGAATTATACGCCAGTATCACAGGAATTATACGGCAATATCACTGGAATTATAAAACACTTTTACGGGAATTATACGCCAGTATCACAGGAATTATACGGCAATATCACTGGAATTATAAAACAGTATCACGGGAATTATACGCCAGTATCACAGGAATTATATGCCAAAATCACTGGAATTATAAGCCAGTATCAGGGGAATTATACGCCAGTGTCACTGGAATTATACGGCAATATCACTGGAATTATACGCCAGTATAACGGAAATTATACGCTAGTACCACAGGAATTACACGCCAGTAACACAGGAATTATACGCCAGTATCACAGGAATTATACTGCAATATCACTGGAATTATACGCCAGTATCACAGGAATTATACGGCAGTACCACAGGAATTATACACCAGTATCACAGGAATTAAACATCAATATCACTGGAATTATACGCCAGTATCACAGAAATTATATGGCAGCATCACAGAAATTATACGCC
This sequence comes from Pseudophryne corroboree, assembly GCF_028390025.1. Classification (NCBI taxonomy): domain Eukaryota; kingdom Metazoa; phylum Chordata; class Amphibia; order Anura; family Myobatrachidae; genus Pseudophryne; species Pseudophryne corroboree. The sequence goes on from NC_086444.1 coordinate 1,071,521,523, forward strand.
AGTATCACAGGAATTATACGGCCATATCACTGGAATTATACGCCAGTATCACAGGAATTATACCCCAGTACCACTGGAATTATACGGCAGGATCACTGGAGTTATACACCAGTACCACTGGATTTATACGGCAGTACCACTGGACTGGATTTATATGCCAGTTCCACTGGAGTTATAAGGCAATATCACTGGAATTATACGGCAATATCACAGGAATTATACGCCAGTACCACTGGAATTATATGGCTGGATCACTGGATTTATACGCCAGTACCACTGGACTTATACGGCAGTACCACTGACTGGATTTATACGCCAGTACCACTGGAATTATATGGCAATATCACTGGAATTATACGCCAGTACCACTGGAATTATATGGCAGGATCACTGGAGTTATACATCAGTACCAGTGTACTTATACGGCAGTACCACTGGACTGGATTTATACGCCAGTTCCACTGGAATTATAAGGCTATATCACTGGAATTATAAGGAAATATCACTGGAATTATACGGCAGTATCACGGGAATTATACGGCAGTATCACAGGAATTATACGGCAATATCACTGGAATTATACAGCAGTATTACTGGAATTATACGCCAGTATCACGGGAATTATACAACAATATCACTGGAATTATACGCCAGTATCACAGGAATTATAAGGCAATATCACTGGAATTATACGACAGTATCACGGGAATTATACGGCAGTATCACTGGAATAATACGCCAGTATCACAGGAATGTTACGCCAATATCACAAGAATTATACACCAGTATCACGGGAATTTTACGCCAGTACCACAGGAATTATACAGCAAAATCACTGGAATTATACGCCAGCATCACCGGAATTATACGCCAGTATAACAGGAATTATACGCCAGTATCACAGGAATTATACGCCAGTATCACAGGAATTATACGGCAATATCACTGGAATTATAAGACAGTATCACGGGAATTATATGCAAGTATCACAGGAATTATATGGCAATATCACTGGAATTATACGCCAGTATCAGGAGAATTATACGCCAGTGTCACTGGAATTATACGGCAATATCACTGGAATTAGACGCCAGTATAACGGAAATTATAAACCAGTACCACAGGAATTACACGCCAGTATCACAGGAATTATACGCCAGTATCACAGGAATTATACTGCAATATCACTGGAATTATTCGCCAGTATCACAGGAATTATACGGCAGTACCACAGGAATTATACACCAGTATCACAGGAATTAAACATCAATATCACTGGAATAATACGCCAGTATCACAGAAATTATATGGCAGTATCACAGGAATTATACGCCAGTATCACAGGAATTATACGGCCATATCACTGGAATTATACGCCAGTATCACAGGAATTATACGCCAGTACCACTGGAATTATACGGCAGGATCACAGGAGTTATACACCAGTACCACTGGATTTATACGGCAGTACCACTGGACTGGATTTATACGCCAGATCCACTGGAATTATAAGGCAATATCACTGGAATTATACGGCAAAATCACAGGAATTATACGGCAATATCACTGGAATTATACGCCAGTACCAAATGGAATTATATGGCAGGATCACTGGATTTATACGCCAGTACCACTGGACTTATACGGCAGTACCACTGGACTGGATTTATACGCCAGTACCATTGGAATTATATGGCAATATCACTGGAATTATACGCCAGTACCACTGGAATTATACGGCAGGATCACTGGAGTTATACACCAGTACCAGTGTACTTATACGGCAGTACCCCTGGACTGGATTTATACGCCAGTTCCACTGGAATTATAAGGCTATATCACTGGAATTATAAGGAAATATCACTGGAATTATACGGCAGTATCACGGGAATTATACGTCAGTATCACGGGAATTATACGCCAGTATAACAGGAATTATATGGCAATATCACTGGAATTATACGCCAGTATCAGGGGAATTATACGCCAGTGTCACTGGAATTATACGGCAATATCACTGGAATTATACGCCAGTATAACGGGAATTATACGCCCGTACCACAGGAATTACACGCCAGTACCACAGGAATTATACGCCAGTATCACAGGAATTATACTGCAATATCACTGGAATTATACGCCAGTATCACAGGAATTATACGGCAGTACCACTGGAATTATACACCAGTATCACAGGAATTAAACATCAATATCACTGGAATTATATGCCAGTATCACAGAAATTATATGGCAATATCACAAGATTTATACGGCAGTACCACTGGACTGGATTTATACGCCAGTTCCACTCGAATTATGAGGCAATATCACTGGAATTATACGGCAATAACACAGGAATTATACGGCAATATCACTGGAATTATACGCCAGTACCACTGGAATTTATATGGCAGGATCACTGGATTTATACGCCAGTACCATTGGATTTATACGGCAGTACCACTGGACTGGATTTATACGCCAGTACCACTGGAATTATATGGCAATATCACTGGAATTATACGCCAGTACCACTGGAATTATACGGCAGGATCACTGGAGTTATACACAAGTACCAGTGTACTTATACGGCAGTACCACTGGACTGGATTTATACGCCAGTTCCACTGGAATTATAAAGCTATATCACTGGAATTATACGGAAATATCACTGGAATTATACGTCAGTATCACGGGAATTATACGTCAGTATCATGAAAATTATACGGCAACATCACTGGAATTATACGGCAGTATCACTGGAATTATACACCAGTATCACGGGAATTATACAAAAATATCACTGGAATTATACGTCAGTATCACGGGAATTATACGTCAGTATCATGGGAATTATATGGCAACATCTCTGGAATTATACGACAATATCACTGGAATTATACGCCAGTATCACAGGAATTATACGGCAGTACCACAGGAATTGTACATCAGTATCACAGGAATTAAACATCAATATCACTGGAATTATACGCCAGTATCACAGAAATTATATGGCAGTATCAAAGGAAATTATACGCCAGTATCACAGGACTTATACGGCCATATCACTGGAATTATATGCCAGTATCACAGGAATTATACGTTAGTATCACAGGAATTATATGCCAGTATCACAGGAATTATACAGCAATATCACAGGAATTACACGCCAGTATCACGGGAATTATACGCCAGTATCACAGGAATTATACGGCAATATCACTGGAATTATACGGCAGTATCACGTGAATTATACGTCAGTATCACAGGAATTATACGCCAATATCACTGGAATTATACGGCAGTATCACTGGAATTATACGCCAGTATAACGGGAATTTTATGGCAATATCACTGGAATTATACGCCAGTATCACAGGAATTATACGGAAATATCACAGGAGTTATACGCCAGTATCACAGGAATTTTACGGCAATATCACTGGAATTATACGACAGTATCACGTGAATTATACACCAGTATCACGGGAATTATACGGCAATATCACTGGAATTATACGCCAGTATCACAGGAATTATACAGCAAAATCACAGGAATTATATGCCAGTATCACAGGAATTATAAATCAACATCACTGGAATTATACGGCTATATCCCAGGAATTATACGCTAGTACCACAGGAATTACACGCCAGTATCACAGAAATTATACACCAGTATCACAGGAATTATACGCCAGTATCACAGGAATTATATGGCAGTATCACAGGAATTATACAGCAATATCACTGGAATTATACGCCAGTATCATAGGAATTATACGCCAGTATCACAGGAATAATACGCCAGTATCACGGGAATTATACGGCAATATCACTGGAATTATACGGCAGTATCACAGGAATTATACGGCAGTATCACGGGAATTATACGCCAGTGCCACAGGAATTATACGCCAGTATCACAGGAATTATACGCCAGTACCACAGGAATTATACGCCAGTATCACAGGAATTATACAGCAAAATCACAGGAATTATATGCCAGTATCACAGGAATTATAAATCAACATCACTGGAATTATACGGCTATATCCCAGGAATTATACGCTAGTACCACAGGAATTACACGCCAGTATCACAGAAATTATACGCCAGTATCACAGGAATTATACGCCAGTATCACAGGAATTATATGGCAGTATCACAGGAATTATACAGCAATATCACTGGAATTATACGCCAGTATCATAGAAATTATACTCCAGTATCACAGGAATAATACGCCAGTATCACGGGAATTATACGGCAATATCACTGGAATTATTCGGCAGTATCACAGGAATTATACGGCAGTATCACGGGAATTATACGCCAGTGCCACAGGAACATCTGTCCTCTGCTGCCATATGTCCAGTCCATTGCAGTGGTGGTGTTGTCCTGCATCAGTCCAGTGGTGGTATCCCTGTGCTGCTGTATATGTCCAGTGGTATTGCCATATAAATCCAGTGATACTGCCGTATATGTTCAGTGGTACTGCCATATAATTCCAGTGATACTGTCGTGTATGTCCAGTGGTACTGCCATATAATTCCAGTGATACTGCTGTATATGTCCAGTGGTACTGCCGTACAAATCCAGTGGTACTTCCGTATATATGTCCAGTGGTACTGCCATATAAATCCAGTGGTACTGGGGTATAAATCCAGCGATACTGCCGTATAATTCCAGTGATACTGCCATATAATTCCAATGGTACTGGCGTATAAGTCCAGTGATACTGCCGTATAAATCCAGTCCAGTGGTACTGCCATATAAATCCAGTGGTACTGCCATATAATTCCAGTGGTACTGGTGTATAAATCCTGTGATACTGCCGTATAATTCCAGTGGTACTGGTGTATAAGTCCAGTGATACTGCCGTATAAATCCAGTCCAGTGGTACTGGCGCATAAGTCTAGTGGTACTGGCGTATAATTCCAGTGACACTGACGTATAATTCCAGTGATACTGCTGTATAAGTCCAGTGGTACTGGCGTATAAGTCCAGTGATACTGCAGTATAAATAAGTCCAGTGGTACTGCCGTATAATTCCAGTGATACTGCCGTATAATTCCAGTGATACTGACATATTATTCCAGTGGTACTGGTGTATAAGTCTAGTGATACTGCCGTATAAATCCAGTCCAGTGGTACTGCCGTATAAGTCCAGTGGTACTGCCATATAATTCCAGTGATAATGCAGTATAATTCCAGTGGTACTGGCATATAAATCCAGTGATACTGCCATATAAATCCAGTCCAGTGGTACTGCCATATAATTCCAGTGATACTGCAGTATAAGTCCAGTCCAGTAGTGCTGCCATATAAGGTCAGTGGTGCTGTCCTGTGCTGTATATTATTTACTCCAAATAAAGGGGATATTAATATTTAATCCAAATAATTTTAACAGGCTTTGCCCTGTGTGGTGTAGAGGTACGCTCTCCTGTACCGCATATTGTTATATAACTCCAGAAAAATAATGGAGAACAATAATTTGGAGGATTAAATAGGGAAGGATCAAGAACCACTTCCTCCTAGTGCTGAAGCTGCTGCCACTAGTCATGACATAGACGATGAAATGCCATCAACATTGTCTGCAAAGGTTGATGCCCAATGTGATAGTAGAGGGCATGTAAAATCCAAAAAGCCAAAGTTCAGTAAAAAGACCCAAAAAAATAAATTTAAATGGTCTGAGGAGAAACGTAAACTTGCCAATATGCCTTTTTACGACACGGAGTGGCAAGGAATGACTAAGGCCCTGGCCTATGTTCATGACTAGTGGTTCAGCTTCACATGACGATGGAAGCCCTCATCCTCCCTCTAGAAAAATTATAAGAGTTAAGCTTGCAAATGCATAGCAAAGAACTGTGCGTTCTAAGATGCTATCATAAATCCCAAAGGAGAGTCCAAGTGTGTCGGCGATTGCGATGCCTGACCTTCCCAACACTGGATGGGAAGAGGTGGCTCCTTCCACCATTTGCACACCATCTTCAAGTGCTGGAAGTAGCACCCACAGTCCAGTTGCTGATATTCAAATTAAAGATATCACTGTTGAAGTACACCAGGATGAGGATATGGGTGTTGCTGGCAATGAGGAGGAAGTTGACGATGAGGATTCTGATGGTGATGTGGTTTGTTTAAATAAGGCACCGGGGGAGACACCTGTTGCGCGTGGGATGAATAAGCCCATTGTGATGCTTGGGCAAAATACCAAAAAAGCCACCTCATCGGTGTGGAATTATATGTCAAGCCGTGTGTTGCCTCTGTCAATCTGTAATAAGTAGGGGTAAGGATGTTAACCACCTAGGAACATATTCCATTATACATCATCTGCTGCACATTCATCAGAAGTCAGTGTCAAGTTGTGAAACTTTGGGTAAGAGCGTAAGCAGTCCACTGACACCTAAATCCCTTCTTCCTCTTGTACCCAAGCTTCTGCAAGCCACACCTCCAGCTCCCTCAATGTCAACTTCCAGTCAGGAACGTCAGTAGTCCTGCAGGCCATGTCACTGGCAAAACTGAGGAGTCCTCTCCTAACCAGGATTCCTCCGGAGGATCCTTGAGTGGTACGCCTACTGCTGCTGTTGCTGCTCTTGTTGCAGCTGGGAGTTGATCGTCCTCCCAGAGGGGAAGTCAGAAGACCCCTTGTACTACTTCAAGTAAGCAACTGACTGTCCAACAGTCCTTTGTGAGGAAGATAAAATATTGCAGCAGTCATCCTGTTGCAAAGCGGATAACTGAGGCCTTCACAGGAGTTATACACCAGTACCACTGGACATATACAGCAGTACCACTGGACTGGATTTATACGCCAGTTCCACTGGAATTATAAGGCAATATCACTGGAATTATACGTCAGTATCACAGGAATTATACGGCAATATCACTGGAATTATACGCCAGTACCACTGGAATTATATGGCAGGATCACCGGATTTATACACCAGTACCAGTGGATTTAGACGGCAGTACCACTGGACTGGATTTATACGCCAATACCACTGGAATTATATGGCAATATCACTAGAATTATACGCCAGTACCACTGGAATTATACGGCAGGATCACTGGAGTTATACACCAGTACCACTGTACTTATACGGCAGTACCACTGGACTGGATTTATACGCCAGTTCCACTGGAATTATAAGGCAATATCACTGGAATTATGCGGCAGTATCACAGGAATTATACGTCCGTATCACTGGAATTATACGGCAATATCACTGGAATTATACGGCAGTATCACTGGAATTATACGCCAGTATCACGGGAATTATACGACAATATCACTGGAATGATACGCCAGTATCACAGGAATTATATGGCAATATCACAGGATTTATACGCCAGTATCACAGGAATTAAACGGCAATATCACAGGAATTAACTCGAGTATCACAGGAATTATACGCCAGTATCACAGGAATTATACGGCAATATCAATGGAATGATACGTCAGTACCACTGGAATTATATGGCAGGATCACTGGATTTATACGCCAGTACCACTGAAGTTATACGGCAGTACCACTGGACTGGATTTATACGCCAGTACCACTGGAATTATATGGCAATATCACTGGAATTATACGCCAATACCACTGGAATTATACGGCAGGATCACTGGAGTTATACACCAGTACCACTGGATTTATACGGCAGTACCACTGGACTGCATTTATACGCCAGTTCCACTGGAATTATAAGGAAATATCAATGGAATTATACGGCAGTATAACGGGAATTATACGTCAGTATCACGGGAATTATACGGCAATATCACTGGAAATATACGACAGTATCACTGGAATTATACGCCAGTATCACGGGAATTATACAACAATATCACTGGAATTATACGCCAGTATCACAGGAATTATAAGTCAATATCACTGGAGTTATACGACAGTATCACGGGAATTATACGGCAGTATCACTGGAATAATACGCCAGTATCACAGGAATTTTACGGCAATATCACAAGAATTATACACCAGTATCACGGGAAATATACGCCAGTATCACAGAATTATACATCAGTATCACAGGAATTATACGCCACTACCACAGGAATTATACGGCAATATCACTGGAATTATACGACAGTATCACCGGAATTATACACCAGTATCACAGGAATTATACGCCAGTATCACAGGAATTATACGGCAATATCACTGGAATTATAAAACAGTATCACGGGAATTATACGCCAGTATCACAGGAATTATATGCCAAAATCACTGGAATTATAAGCCAGTATCAGGGGAATTATACGCCAGTGTCACTGGAATTATACGGCAATATCACTGGAATTATACGCCAGTATAACGGAAATTATACGCCAGTACCACAGGAATTACACGCCAGTAACACAGGAATTATACGCCAGTATCACAGGAATTATACTGCAATATCACTGGAATTATACGCCAGTATCACAGGAATTATACGGCAGTACCACAGGAATTATACACCAGTATCACAGGAATTAAACATCAATATCACTGGAATTATACGCCAGTATCACAGAAATTATATGGCAGTATCACAGGATTTATACGCCAGTATCACAGGAATTATACGGCCATATCACTGGAATTATACGCCAGTATCACAGGAATTATACCCCAGTACCACTGGAATTATACGGCAGGATCACTGGAGTTATACACCAGTACCACTGGATTTATACGGCAAAACCACTGGACTGGATTTATATGCTAGTTCCACTGGAGTTATAAGGCAATATCACTGGAATTATACGGCAATATCACAGGAATTATAGGCCAGTACCACTGGAATTATATGGCTGGATCACTGGATTTATACGCCAGTACCACTGGACTTATACGGCAGTACCACTGACTGGATTTATACGCCAGTACCACTGGAATTATATGGCAATATCACTGGAATTATACGCCAGTACCACTGGAATTATATGGCAGGATCACTGGAGTTATACATCAGTACCAGTGTACTTATATGGCAGTACCACTGGACTGGATTTATACGCCAGTTCCACTGGAATTATAAGGCTATATCACTGGAATTATAAGGAAATATCACTGGAATTATACGGCAGTATCACGGGAATTATACGGCAGTATCACAGGAATTATACGGCAATATCACTGGAATTATACAGCAGTATTACTGGAATTATACGCCAGTATCACGGGAATTATACAACAATATCACTGGAATTATACGCCAGTATCACAGGAATTATAAGGCAATATCACTGGAATTATACGACAGTATCACGGGAATTATACGGCAGTATCACTGGAATAATACGCCAGTATCACAGGAATGTTACGCCAATATCACAAGAATTATACACCAGCATCATGGGAATTTTACGCCAGTACCACAGGAATTATACAGCAATATCACTGGAATTATACGCCAGCATCACCGGAATTATACGCAAGTATAACAGGAATTATACGCCAGTATCACAGGAATTATACGCCAGTATCACAGGAATTATACGGCAATATCACTGGAATTATAAGACAGTATCACAGGAATTATATGCAAGTATCACAGGAATTATATGGCAATATCACTGGAATTATACGCCAGTATCAGGAGAATTATACGCCAGTGTCACTGGAATTATACGGCAATATCACTGGAATTAGACGCCAGTATAACGGAAATTATAAACCAGTACCACAGGAATTACACGCCAGTATCACAGGAATTATACGCCAGTATCACAGGAATTATACTGCAATATCACTGGAATTATACGCCAGTATCACAGGAATTATACGGCAGTACCACAGGAATTATACACCAGTATCACAGGAATTAAACATCAATATCACTGGAATAATACGCCAGTATCACAGAAATTATATGGCAGTATCACAGGAATTATACGCCAGTATCACAGGAATTATACGCCAGTACCACTGGAATTATACGGCAGGATCACTGGAGTTATACACCAGTACCACTGGATTTATACGGCAGTACCACTGGACTGGATTTATACGCCAGATCCACTGGAATTATAAGGCAATATCACTGGAATTATACGGCAAAATCACAGGAATTATACGGCAATATCACTGGAATTATACGCCAGTACCAATTGGAATTATATGGCAGGATCACTGGATTTATACGCCAGTACCACTGGACTTATACGGCAGTACCACTGGACTGGATTTATACGCCAGTACCATTGGAATTATATGGCAATATCACTGGAATTATACGCCAGTACCACTGGAATTATACGGCAGGATCACTGGAGTTATACACCAGTACCAGTGTACTTATACGGCAGTACCCCTGGACTGGATTTATACGCCAGTTCCACTGGAATTATAAGGCTATATCACTGGAATTATAAGGAAATATCACTGGAATTATACGGCAGTATCACGGGAATTATACGTCAGTATCACGGGAATTATACGCCAGTATAACAGGAATTATATGGCAATATCACTGGAATTATACGCCAGTATCAGGGGAATTATACGCCAGTGTCACTGGAATTATACGGCAATATCACTGGAATTATACGCCAGTATAACGGGAATTATACGCCCGTACCACAGGAATTACACGCCAGTACCACAGGAATTATACGCCAGTATCACAGGAATTATACTGCAATATCACTGGAATTATACGCCAGTATCACAGGAATTATACGGCAGTACCACTGGAATTATACACCAGTATCACAGGAATTAAACATCAATATCACTGGAATTATATGCCAGTATCACAGAAATTATATGGCAATATCACAAGATTTATACGGCAGTACCACTGGACTGGATTTATACGCCAGTTCCACTCGAATTATGAGGCAATATCACTGGAATTATACGGCAATAACACAGGAATTATACGGCAATATCACTGGAATTATACACCAGTACCACTGGAATTTATATGGCAGGATCACTGGATTTATACGCCAGTACCATTGGATTTATACGGCAGTACCACTGGACTGGATTTATACGCCAGTACCACTGGAATTATATGGCAATATCACTGGAATTATACGCCAGTACCACTGGAATTATACGGCAGGATCACTGGAGTTATACACAAGTACCAGTGTACTTATACGGCAGTACCACTGGACTGGATTTATACGCCAGTTCCACTGGAATTATAAAGCTATATCACTGGAATTATACGGAAATATCACTGGAATTATACGTCAGTATCACGGGAATTATACGTCAGTATCATGGGAATTATACGGCAACATCACTGGAATTATACGGCAGTATCACTGGAATTATACGCCAGTATCACGGGAATTATACAAAAATATCACTGGAATTATACGCCAGTATCACAGGAATTATACGGCAATATCACTGGAATTATACGACAGTATCACGGGATTTATACGGCAGTATCACTGGAATAATAAGCCAGTATCACAGGAATTTTACGGCAATATCACAAGAATTATACACCAGTATCACAGGAATTATACGCCAGTACCACAGGAATTATACGCCAGTACCACAGGAATTATACGGCAATATCACTGGAATTATACGCCAGTATCACAGGAATTATACGCCAGTATCACAGGAATTATACGCCAGTATAACAGGAATTAAACGCCAGTATCACAGGAATTTTACGGCAATATCACTGGAATTATACGCCAGTATCACGGGAATTATACGCCAGTATCACGGGAATTATACGGCAATATCACTGGAATTATACGGCAGTATCACAGGAATTATACGGCAATATCACAGGAATTATGCGCCAGTATCACAGGAATTATACGTCAATATCACTGGAATTATACGCCAGTATCAGGTGAATTATACGCCAGTATCACTGGAATTATACGGCAATATCACTGGAATTATACGGCAATATCACTGGAATTATACGCCAGTATCAGAGGAATTATACGGCAGTATCACTGGAATTACACGGCAATATCACTGGAATTATACGGCAGTTTCACGGGAATTATATGTCAGTACCACAGGAATTATACGCCAGTATCACAGGAATTTTACGGCAATATCACTGGAATTATACGTCAGTATCACAGGAATTATACGGCAGTACCACAGGAATTATACACCAGTATCACAAGAATTATACGTCTGTACCACAGGAATTATACGGCAATATCACTGGAATTATACGCCAGTAGCACCGGAATTATACGCCAGTATCACTGGAATTATACGCCAGTATCAGGGGAATTATACGCCAGTATCACTGGAATTATACGGCAATATCACTGGAATTATATGGCAATATCACTGGAATTATACGCCAGTACCACTGGAATTATACGGCAAGATCACTGGAGTTATACACCAGTACCAGTGTACTTATACGGCAGTACCACTGGACTGGATTTATACGCCAGTTCCACTGGAATTATAAGGCTATATCACTGGAATTATACGGAAATATCACTGGAATTATACGGCAGTATCACGGGAATTATACGTCAGTATCACAGTAATTATACGGCAATATCCCTGGAATTATACGGCAGTATCACAGGAATTATACGCCAGTATCACGGGAATTATACAAAAATATGACTGGAATTATAAGCCAGTATCACAGGAATTATACGGCAATATCACTGGAATTATACGACAGTATCACGGGATTTATACGGCAGTATCACTGGAATAATACGCCAGTATCACAGGAATTTTACGGCAATATCACAACAATTATACACCAGTATCACAGGAATTATACGCCAGTACCACAGGAGTTATACGTCAGTATCACAGGAATTATACGCCAGTACCAAAGAAATTTTACGGCATTATCACTGGAATTATACGCCAGTATCACAGGAATTATACGCCAGTATCACAGGAATTATACGACACTATAACAGGAATTACACGCCAGTATCACAGGAATTATACGCCAGTATCACAGGAATTATACTGCAATATCACTGGAATTATACGCCAGTATCACAGGAATTATACGGCAGTACCACAGGAATTATACACCAGTATCACAGGAATTAAACATCAATATCACTGGAATAATACGCCAGTATCACAGAAATTATATGGCAGTATCACCGGAATTATACACCAGTATCACAGGAATTATACGGCCATATCACTGGAATTATACGCCAGTATCACAGGAATTATACGCCAGTACCACTGGAATTATACGGCAGGATCACTGGAGTTATACACCAGTACCACTGGATTTATACGGCAGTACCACTGGACTGGATTTATACGCCAGTTCCACTGGAATTATACGGCAATATCACTGGAATTATACGGCAATATCACTGGAATTATACGGAAATATCACTGGAATTATACGCCAGTACCACTGGAATTATATGGCAGGATCACTGGATTTATACGCCAGTACCACTGGACTTATACGGCAGTACAACTGGACTGGATTTATATGCCAGTACCACTGGAATTATATGGCAATATCACTGGAATTATACGCCAGTACCACTGGAATTATACGGCAGGATCACTGGAGTTATACACCAGTACCAGTGTACTTATATGGCCGTATACCTGGACAGGATTTATACGCCAGTTCCACTGGAATTATAAGGCTATATCACTGCAATTATAAGGAAATATTACTGGAATTATACGGCAGTATCACGGGAATTATACGTCAGTATTACAGGAATTATACGGCAATATCACTGGAATTAAACGGCAGTATCACTGGAATTATACGCCAGTATCACGGGAATTATACAACAATATCACTGGAATTATACGCCAGTATCACAGGAATTATAAGGCAATATCCCTGGAATTATACGACAGTATCACAGGAATTATACAGCAGTATCACTGAAATAATACGCCAGTATCACAGGAATTTTACGCCAATATCACAAGAATTATACACCAGTATCACGGGAATTATACGCCAGTACCACAGGAATTATACGTCAGTATCACAGGAATTATATGGCAATATCACTGGAATTATACGCCTGTATCACCGGAATTATACGCCAGTATCCTAGGAATTATACGCCAGTATCACAGGAATTATACGCCAGTATCACAGGAATTATACGGCAATATCACTGGAGTTATATGCCAGTATAATGGAAATTATACGCCAGTGCCACAGGAAGTACACACCAGTATCACAGGAATTATACGCCAGTATCACAGGAATTATACTGCAATATCACTGGAATTATACGCCAGTATCACAGGAATTATACGGCAGTACCACAGGAAATATACACCAGTATCACAGGAATTAAACATCAATATCACTGGAATAATACGCGAGTATCACAGAAATTATATGGCAGTATCACAGGAATTATACGCCAGTATCACACGAATTATACGGCCATATCACAGGAATTATACGGCCATATCACTGGAATTATATGCCAGTATCACAGGAATTATACGCCAGTACCACTGGAATTATACGGCAGGATCACTGGAGTTATACACCAGTACCACTGGATTTATACGGCAGTACCACTGGACTGGATTTATACGCCAGATCCACTGGAATTATAAGGCAATATCACTGGAATTATACGGCAATATCACAGGAATTATACGGCAATATCACTGGAATTATACGCCAGTACCATTGGAATTATATGGCAATATCACTGGAATTATACGCCAGTACCACTGGATTTATACGGCAGGATCACTGGAGTTATACACCAGTACCAGTGTACTTATACGGCAGTACCCCTGGACTGGATTTATACGCCAGTTCCACTGGAATTATAAGGCTATATCACTGGAATTATAAGGAAATATCACTGGAATTATACGGCAGTATCACAGGAATTATACGTCAGTATCACGGGAATTATACGCCAGTATAACAGTAATTATATGGCAATATCACTGGAATTATACGCCAGTATCAGGGGAATTATACGCCAGTGTCACTGGAATTATACGGCAATATCACTGGAATTATACGCCAGTATAACGGGAATTATACGCCCGTACCACAGGAATTACACGCCAGTACCACAGGAATTATACGCCAGTATCACAGGAATTATACTGCAATATCACTGGAATTATACGCCAGTATCACAGGAATTATACGGCAGTACCACTGGAATTATACACCAGGATCACAGGAATTAAACATCAATATCACTGGAATTATACGCCAGTATCACAGAAATTATATGGCAATATCACAGGATTTATACGGCAGTACCACTGGACTGGATTTATACGCCAGTTCCACTGGAATTATGAGGCAATATCACTGGAATTATACGGCAATATCACAGGAATTATACGGCAATATCACTGGAATTATACGCCAGTACCACTGGAATTTATATGGCAGGATCACTGGATTTATACGCCAGTACCACTGGATTTCTACGGCAGTACCACTGGACTGGATTTATACGCCAGTACCACTGGAATTATATGGCAATATCACTGGAATTATACGCCAGTACCACTGGAATTATACGGCAGGATCACTGGAGTTATACACCAGTACCAGTGTACTTATACGGCAGTACCACTGGACTGGATTTATACGCCAGTTCCACTGGAATTATAAGGCTATATCACTGGAATTATACGGAAATATCACTGGAATTATACGTCAGTATCACGGGAATTATACGTCAGTATCATGGGAATTATACGGCAACATCACTGGAATTATACGGCAGTATCACTGGAATTATACGCCAGTATCACGGGAATTATACAAAAATATCACTGGAATTATACGCCAGTATCACAGGAATTATACGGCAATATCACTGGAATTATACGACAGCATCACGGGATTTATACGGCAGTATCACTGGAATAATACGCCAGTATCACAGGAATTTTACGGCAATATCACAAGAATTATACACCAGTATCACAGGAATTATACGCCAGTACCACAGGAATTATACGCCAGTACCACAGGAATTATACGGCAATATCACTGGAATTATACGCCAGTATCACAGGAAATATACGCCAGTATAACAGGAATTAAACGCCAGTATCACAGGAATTTTACGGCAATATCACTGGAATTATACGCCAGTATCACGGGAATTATACGCCAGTATCACGGGAATTATACGGCAATATCACTGGAATTATACGGCAGTATCACAGGAATTATACGGCAATATCACAGGAATTATGCGCCAGTATCACAGGAATTATACGTCAACATCACTGGAATTATACGCCAGTATCAGGTGAATTATACGCCAGTATCACTGGAATTATACGGCAATATCACTGGAATTATACGGCAATATCACTGGAATTATACGCCAGTATCAGAGGAATTATACGCCAGTATCACTGGAATTACACGGCAATATCACTGGAATTATACGGCAGTTTCACGGGAATTATACGCCAGTACCACAGGAATTATACGCCAGTATCACAGGAATTATACGCCAGTATCACAGGAATTATACGGCAATATCACTGGAATTATACGTCAGTATCACAGGAATTATACGGCAGTACCACAGGAATTATACGCCAGTATCACAGGAATTATACGTCTGTACCACAGGAATTATACGGCAATATCACTGGAATTATACGCCAGTAGCACCGGAATTATACGCCAGTATCACTGGAATTATACGCCAGTATCAGGGGAATTATATGCCAGTATCACTGGAATTATACGGCAATATCACTGGAATTATATGGCAATATCACTGGAATTATATGCCAGTACCACTGGAATTATACGGCAGTATCACTGGAGTTATACACCAGTACCAGTGTACTTATACGGCAGTACCACTGGACTGGATTTATACGCCAGTTCCACTGGAATTATAAGGCTATATCACTGGAATTATACGGAAATATCACTGGAATTATACGGCAGTATCACGGGAATTATACGTCAGTATCACAGTAATTATACGGCAATATCACTGGAATTATACGGCAGTATCACTGGAATTATACGCCAGTATCACGGGAATTATACAACAATATGACTGGAATTATACGCCAGTATCACAGGAATTATACGGCAATATCACTGGAATTATACGACAGTATCACGGGATTTATACGGCAGTATCACTGGAATAATACGCCAGTATCACAGGAATTTTACGGCAATATCACAAGAATTATACACCAGTATGACAGGAATTATACGCCAGTACCACAGGAATTATACGTCAGTATCACAGGAATTATACGCCAGTACCACAGGAATTTTACGGCATTATCACTGGAATTATACGCCAGTATCACAGGAATTATACGCCAGTATCACAGGAATTATACGACACTATAACAGGAATTATACGCCAGTATCACAGGAATTATATGGCAATATCACTGGAATTATAACACAGTATCACGGGAATTATACGCCAGTATCACAGGAATTATATGGCAATATCACTGGAATTATACGCCAGTATCACAGGAATTGTACGGCAATATCACAGGAATTATACGCCAGTATCACAGGAATTTAACGGCAATATCATTGGAATTATATGTCAGTATCACGGGAATTATACGCCAGTATCACGGGAATTATACGGCAATATCACTGGAATTATACGCCAGTACCACAGGAATTATACGGCAATATCACAGGAATTATACGCCAGTATCATTGGAATTATACGTCAACATCACTGGAATTATACGCCAGTATCAGGTGAATTATACGCAAGTATCACTGGAATTATACGGCAATATCACTGGAATTATACCGCAATATCACTGGAATTATACGCCAGTATCAGGGGAATTATGCGCCAGTATCACTGGAATTATACGGCAATATCACTGGCATTATACGCCAGTATCACTGGAATTATACGTCAACATCACTGGAATTATACGCCAGTATCAGGTGAATTATACGACAGTATCACTGGAATTATACGGCAATTTCACTGGAATTATATGGCAATATCACTGGAATTATACACCAGTATCAGGGGAATTATACGCCAGTACCACAGGAATTACACACCAGTATCACAGGAATTATACGCCAGTATCACATGAATTATACGGCAATATCACTGGAATTATACGTCAGAATCACAGGAACTATACGGCAGTATCACAGGAATTATACACCAGTATCACAGGAATTATACGTCTGTACCACAGGAATTATACGGCAATATCACTGGAATTATACGCCAGTAGCACCGGAATTATACGCCAGTATTACTGGAATTATACGCCAGTATCAGGGGAATTATACGCCAGTATCACTGGAATTATACGGCAATATCACTGGAATTATATGGCAATATCACTGGAATTATATGCCAGTACCACTGGAATTATACGGCAGTATCACTGGAGTTATACACCAGTACCAGTGTACTTATACGGCAGTACCACTGGACTGGATTTATACGCCAGTTCCACTGGAATTATAAGGCTATATCACTGGAATTATACGGAAATATCACTGGAATTATACGGCAGTATCACGGGAATTATACGTCAGTATCACAGTAATTATACGGCAATATCACTGGAATTATACGGCAGTATCACTGGAATTATACGCCAGTATCACGGGAATTATACAACAATATGACTGGAATTATACGCCAGTATCACAGGAATTATACGGCCATATCACTGGAATTATACGCCAGTATCACAGGAATTATACGCCAGTACCACTGGAATTATACGGCAGGATCACTGGAGTTATACACCAGTACCACTGGATTTATACGGCAGTACCACTGGACTGGATTTATACGCCAGTTCCACTGGAATTATACGGCAATATCACTGGAATTATACGGCAATATCACTGGAATTATACGGAAATATCACTGGAATTATACGCCAGTACCACTGGAATTATATGGCAGGATCACTGGATTTATACGCCAGTACCACTGGACTTATACGGCAGTACAACTGGACTGGATTTATATGCCAGTACCACTGGAATTATATGGCAATATCACTGGAATTATACGCCAGTACCACTGGAATTATACGGCAGGATCACTGGAGTTATACACCAGTACCAGTGTACTTATATGGCCGTATACCTGGACAGGATTTATACGCCAGTTCCACTGGAATTATAAGGCTATATCACTGCAATTATAAGGAAATATTACTGGAATTATACGGCAGTATCACGGGAATTATACGTCAGTATTACAGGAATTATACGGCAATATCACTGGAATTAAACGGCAGTATCACTGGAATTATACGCCAGTATCACGGGAATTATACAACAATATCACTGGAATTATACGCCAGTATCACAGGAATTATAAGGCAATATCCCTGGAATTATACGACAGTATCACAGGAATTATACAGCAGTATCACTGAAATAATACGCCAGTATCACAGGAATTTTATGCCAATATCACAAGAATTATACACCAGTATCACGGGAATTATACGCCAGTACCACAGGAATTATACGTCAGTATCACAGGAATTATATGGCAATATCACTGGAATTATACGCCAGTATCACCGGAATTATACGCCAGTATCACAGGAATTATACGCCAGTATCACAGGAATTATACGCCAGTATCACAGGAATTATACGGCAATATCACTGGAGTTATATGCCAGTATAATGGAAATTATACGCCAGTGCCACAGGAAGTACACACCAGTATCACAGGAATTATACGCCAGTATCACAGGAATTATACTGCAATATCACTGGAATTATACGCCAGTATCACAGGAATTATACGGCAGTACCACAGGAAATATACACCAGTATCACAGGAATTAAACATCAATATCACTGGAATAATACGCGAGTATCACAGAAATTATATGGCAGTATCACAGGAATTATACGCCAGTATCACAGGAATTATACGGCCATATCACAGGAATTATACGGCCATATCACTGGAATTATATGCCAGTATCACAGGAATTATACGCCAGTACCACTGGAATTATACGGCAGGATCACTGGAGTTATACACCAGTACCACTGGATTTATACGGCAGTACCACTGGACTGGATTTATACGCCAGATCCACTGGAATTATAAGGCAATATCACTGGAATTATACGGCAATATCACAGGAATTATACGGCAATATCACTGGAATTATACGCCAGTACCATTGGAATTATATGGCAATATCACTGGAATTATACGCCAGTACCACTGGATTTATACGGCAGGATCACTGGAGTTATACACCAGTACCAGTGTACTTATACGGCAGTACCCCTGGACTGGATTTATACGCCAGTTCCACTGGAATTATAAGGCTATATCACTGGAATTATAAGGAAATATCACTGGAATTATACGGCAGTATCACAGGAATTATACGTCAGTATCACGGGAATTATACGCCAGTATAACAGTAATTATATGGCAATATCACTGGAATTATACGCCAGTATCAGGGGAATTATACGCCAGTGTCACTGGAATTATACGGCAATATCACTGGAATTATACGCCAGTATAACGGGAATTATACGCCCGTACCACAGGAATTACACGCCAGTACCACAGGAATTATACGCCAGTATCACAGGAATTATACTGCAATATCACTGGAATTATACGCCAGTATCACAGGAATTATACGGCAGTACCACTGGAATTATACACCAGGATCACAGGAATTAAACATCAATATCACTGGAATTATACGCCAGTATCACAGAAATTATATGGCAATATCACAGGATTTATACGGCAGTACCACTGGACTGGATTTATACGCCAGTTCCACTGGAATTATGAGGCAATATCACTGGAATTATACGGCAATATCACAGGAATTATACGGCAATATCACTGGAATTATACGCCAGTACCACTGGAATTTATATGGCAGGATCACTGGATTTATACGCCAGTACCACTGGATTTCTACGGCAGTACCACTGGACTGGATTTATACGCCAGTACCACTGGAATTATATGGCAATATCACTGGAATTATACGCCAGTACCACTGGAATTATACGGCAGGATCACTGGAGTTATACACCAGTACCAGTGTACTTATACGGCAGTACCACTGGACTGGATTTATACGCCAGTTCCACTGGAATTATAAGGCTATATCACTGGAATTATACGGAAATATCACTGGAATTATACGTCAGTATCACGGGAATTATACGTCAGTATCATGGGAATTATACGGCAACATCACTGGAATTATACGGCAGTATCACTGGAATTATACGCCAGTATCACGGGAATTATACAAAAATATCACTGGAATTATACGCCAGTATCACAGGAATTATACGGCAATATCACTGGAATTATACGACAGCATCACGGGATTTATACGGCAGTATCACTGGAATAATACGCCAGTATCACAGGAATTTTACGGCAATATCACAAGAATTATACACCAGTATCACAGGAATTATACGCCAGTACCACAGGAATTATACGCCAGTACCACAGGAATTATACGGCAATATCACTGGAATTATACGCCAGTATCACAGGAAATATACGCCAGTATAACAGGAATTAAACGCCAGTATCACAGGAATTTTACGGCAATATCACTGGAATTATACGCCAGTATCACGGGAATTATACGCCAGTATCACGGGAATTATACGGCAATATCACTGGAATTATACGGCAGTATCACAGGAATTATACGGCAATATCACAGGAATTATGCGCCAGTATCACAGGAATTATACGTCAACATCACTGGAATTATACGCCAGTATCAGGTGAATTATACGCCAGTATCACTGGAATTATACGGCAATATCACTGGAATTATACGGCAATATCACTGGAATTATACGCCAGTATCAGAGGAATTATACGCCAGTATCACTGGAATTACACGGCAATATCACTGGAATTATACGGCAGTTTCACGGGAATTATACGCCAGTACCACAGGAATTATACGCCAGTATCACAGGAATTATACGCCAGTATCACAGGAATTATACGGCAATATCACTGGAATTATACGTCAGTATCACAGGAATTATACGGCAGTACCACAGGAATTATACGCCAGTATCACAGGAATTATACGTCTGTACCACAGGAATTATACGGCAATATCACTGGAATTATACGCCAGTAGCACCGGAATTATACGCCAGTATCACTGGAATTATACGCCAGTATCAGGGGAATTATATGTCAGTATCACTGGAATTATACGGCAATATCACTGGAATTATATGGCAATATCACTGGAATTATATGCCAGTACCACTGGAATTATACGGCAGTATCACTGGAGTTATACACCAGTACCAGTGTACTTATACGGCAGTACCACTGGACTGGATTTATACGCCAGTTCCACTGGAATTATAAGGCTATATCACTGGAATTATACGGAAATATCACTGGAATTATACGGCAGTATCACGGGAATTATACGTCAGTATCACAGTAATTATACGGCAATATCACTGGAATTATACGGCAGTATCACTGGAATTATACGCCAGTATCACGGGAATTATACAACAATATGACTGGAATTATACGCCAGTATCACAGGAATTATACGGCAATATCACTGGAATTATACGACAGTATCACGGGATTTATACGGCAGTATCACTGGAATAATACGCCAGTATCACAGGAATTTTACGGCAATATCACAAGAATTATACACCAGTATGACAGGAATTATACGCCAGTACCACAGGAATTATACGTCAGTATCACAGGAATTATACGCCAGTACCACAGGAATTTTACGGCATTATCACTGGAATTATACGCCAGTATCACAGGAATTATACGCCAGTATCACAGGAATTATACGACACTATAACAGGAATTATACGCCAGTATCACAGGAATTATATGGCAATATCACTGGAATTATAACACAGTATCACGGGAATTATACGCCAGTATCACAGGAATTATATGGCAATATCACTGGAATTATACGCCAGTATCACAGGAATTGTACGGCAATATCACAGGAATTATACGCCAGTATCACAGGAATTTAACGGCAATATCATTGGAATTATATGTCAGTATCACGGGAATTATACGCCAGTATCACGGGAATTATACGGCAATATCACTGGAATTATACGCCAGTACCACAGGAATTATACGGCAATATCACAGGAATTATACGCCAGTATCATTGGAATTATACGTCAACATCACTGGAATTATACGCCAGTATCAGGTGAATTATACGCAAGTATCACTGGAATTATACGGCAATATCACTGGAATTATACCGCAATATCACTGGAATTATACGCCAGTATCAGGGGAATTATGCGCCAGTATCACTGGAATTATACGGCAATATCACTGGCATTATACGCCAGTATCACTGGAATTATACGTCAACATCACTGGAATTATACGCCAGTATCAGGTGAATTATACGACAGTATCACTGGAATTATACGGCAATTTCACTGGAATTATATGGCAATATCACTGGAATTATACACCAGTATCAGGGGAATTATACGCCAGTACCACAGGAATTACACACCAGTATCACAGGAATTATACGCCAGTATCACATGAATTATACGGCAATATCACTGGAATTATACGTCAGAATCACAGGAACTATACGGCAGTATCACAGGAATTATAGAGATGAGCGCCTGAAATTTTTCGGGTTTTGTGTTTTGGTTTTGGGTTCGGTTCCGCGGCCGTGTTTTGGGTTCGAACGCGTTTTGGCAAAACCTCACCGAATTATTTTTGTCGGATTCGGGTGTGTTTTGGATTCGGGTGTTTTTTTCAAAAAACCCTAAAAAACAGCTTAAATCATAGAATTTGGGGGTAATTTTGATCCCAAAGTATTATTAACCTCAAAAAACATAATTTACACTCATTTTCAGCCTATTCTGAACACATCACACCTCACAATATTATTTTTAGTCCTAAAATTTGCACCGAGGTCGCTGTGTGAGTAAGATAAGCGACCCTAGTGGCCGACACAAACACCGGGCCCATCTAGGAGTGGCACTGCAGTGTCACGCAGGATGTCCCTTCCAAAAAACCCTCCCCAAACAGCACATGACGCAAAGAAAAAAAGAGGCGCAATGAGGTAGCTGTGTGAGTAAGATTAGCGACCCTAGTGGCCGACACAAACACCGGGCCCATCTAGGAGTGGCACTGCAGTGTCACGCAGGATGGCCCTTCCAAAAAACCCTCCCCAAACAGCACATGACGCAAAGAAAAAAAGAGGCGCAATGAGGTAGCTGTGTGAGTAAGATTAGCGACCCTAGTGGCCGACACAAACACCGGGCCCATCTAGGAGTGGCACTGCAGTGTCACGCAGGATGGCCCTTCCAAAAAACCCTCCCCAAACAGCACATGACGCAAAGAAAAAAAGAGGCGCAATGAGGTAGCTGACTGTGTGAGTAAGATTAGCGACCCTAGTGGCCGACACAAACACCGGGCACATCTAGGAGTGGCACTGCAGTGTCACGCAGGATGTCCCTTCCAAAAAACCCTCCCCAAACAGCACATGACGCAAAGAAAAAAAGAGGCGCAATGAGGTAGCTGTGTGAGTAAGATTAGCGACCCTAGTGGCCGACACAAACACCGGGCCCATCTAGGAGTGGCACTGCAGTGTCACGCAGGATGTCCCTTCCAAAAAACCCTCCCCAATCAGCACATGATGCAAAGAAAAAGAAAAGAAAAAAGAGGTGCAAGATGGAATTATCCTTGGGCCCTCCCACCCACCCTTATGTTGTATAAACAAAACAGGACATGCACACTTTAACCAACCCATCATTTCAGTGACAGGGTCTGCCACACGACTGTGACTGATATGACGGGTTGGTTTGGACCCCCCCCAAAAAAGAAGCAATTAATCTCTCCTTGCACAAACTGGCTCTACAGAGGCAAGATGTCCACCTCATCTTCACCCTCCGATATATCACCGTGTACATCCCCCTCCTCACAGATTATCAATTCGTCCCCACTGGAATCCACCATCTCAGCTCCCTGTGTACTTTGTGGAGGCAATTGCTGCTGGTCAATGTCTCCGCGGAGGAATTGATTATAATTCATTTTAATGAACATCATCTTCTCCACATTTTCTGGATGTAACCTCGTACGCCGATTGCTGACAAGGTGAGCGGCGGCACTAAACACTCTTTCGGAGTACACACTTGTGGGAGGGCAACTTAGGTAGAATAAAGCCAGTTTGTGCAAGGGCCTCCAAATTGCCTCTTTTTCCTGCCAGTATAAGTACGGACTGTGTGACGTGCCTACTTGGATGCGGTCACTCATATAATCCTCCACCATTCTATCAATGTTGAGAGAATCATATGCAGTGACAGTAGACGACATGTCCGTAATCGTTGTCAGGTCCTTCAGTCCGGACCAGATGTCAGCATCAGCAGTCGCTCCAGACTGCCCTGCATCACCGCCAGCGGGTGGGCTCGGAATTCTGAGCCTTTTCCTCGCACCCCCAGTTGCGGGAGAATGTGAAGGAGGAGATGTTGACAGGTCGCGTTCCGCTTGACTTGACAATTTTGTCACCAGCAGGTCTTTCAACCCCAGCAGACCTGTGTCTGCCGGAAAGAGAGATCCAAGGTAGGCTTTAAATCTAGGATCGAGCACGGTGGCCAAAATGTAGTGCTCTGATTTCAACAGATTGACCACCCGTGAATCCTTGTTAAGCGAATTAAGGGCTGCATCCACAAGTCCCACATGCCTAGCGGAATCGCTCCGTGTTAGCTCCTTCTTCAATGCCTCCAGCTTCTTCTGCAAAAGCCTGATGAGGGGAATGACCTGACTCAGGCTGGCAGTGTCTGAACTGACTTCACGTGTGGCAAGTTCAAAGGGCATCAGAACCTTGCACAACGTTGAAATCATTCTCCACTGCACTTGAGACAGGTGCATTCCATCTCCTATATCGTGCTCAATTGTATAGGCTTGAATGGCCTTTTGCTGCTCCTCCAACCTCTGAAGCATATAGAGGGTTGAATTCCACCTCGTTACCACTTCTTGCTTCAGATGATGGCAGGGCAGGTTCAGTAGTTTTTGGTGGTGCTCCAGTCTTCTGTACGTGGTGCCTGTACGCCGAAAGTGTCCCGCAATTTTTCTGGCCACCGACAGCATCTCTTGCACGCCCCTGTCGTTTTTTAAAAAATTCTGCACCACCAAATTCAAGGTATGTGCAAAACATGGGACGTGCTGGAATTTGCCCATATTTAATGCACACACAATATTGCTGGCGTTGTCCGATGCCACAAATCCACAGGAGAGTCCAATTGGGGTAAGCCATTCCGCGATGATCTTCCTCAGTTGCCGTAAGAGGTTTTCAGCTGTGTGCGTATTCTGGAAAGCGGTGATACAAAGCGTAGCCTGCCTAGGAAAGAGTTGGCGTTTGCGAGATGCTGCTACTGGTGCCGCCGCTGCTGTTCTTGCGGCGGGAGTCCATACATCTACCCAGTGGGCTGTCACAGTCATATAGTCCTGACCCTGCCCTGCTCCACTTGTCCACATGTCCGTGGTTAAGTGGACATTGGGTACAACTGCATTTTTTAGGACACTGGTGAGTCTTTTTCTGACGTCCGTGTACATTCTCGGTATCGCCTGCCTAGAGAAGTGGAACCTAGATGGTATTTGGTAACGGGGGCACACTGCCTCAATAAATTGTCTAGTTCCCTGTGAACTAACGGCGGATACCGGACGCACGTCTAACACCAACATAGTTGTCAAGGACTCAGTTATCCGCTTTGCAGTAGGATGACTGCTGTGATATTTCATCTTCCTCGCAAAGGACTGTTGAACAGTCAATTGCTTACTGGAAGTAGTACAAGTGGGCTTACGACTTCCCCTCTGGGATGACCATCGACTCCCAGCGGCAACAACAGCAGCGCCAGCAGCAGTAGGCGTTACACGCAAGGATGCATCGGAGGAATCCCAGGCAGGAAAGGACTCGTCAGACTTGCCAGTGACATGGCCTGCAGGACTATTGGCATTCCTGGGGAAGGAGGAAATTGACACTGAGGGAGTTGGTGGGGTGGTTTGCGTGAGCTTGGTTACAAGAGGAAGGGATTTACTGGTCAGTGGACTGCTTCCGCTGTCACCCAAAGTTTTTGAACTTGTCACTGACTTATTATGAATGCGCTGCAGGTGACGTATAAGGGAGGATGTTCCGAGGTGGTTAACGTCCTTACCCCTACTTATTACAGCTTGACAAAGGGAACACACGGCTTGACACCTGTTGTCCGCATTTCTGGTGAAATACCTCCACACCGAAGAGCTGATTTTTTTGGTATTTTCACCTGGCATGTCAACGGCCATATTCCTCCCACGGACAACAGGTGTCTCCCCGGGTGCCTGACTTAAACAAACCACCTCACCATCAGAATCCTCCTGGTCAATTTCCTCCCCAGCGCCAGCAACACCCATATCCTCCTCATCCTGGTGTACTTCAACACTGACATCTTCAATCTGACTATCAGGAACTGGACTGCGGGTGCTCCTTCCAGCACTTGCAGGGGGCATGCAAATAGTGGAAGGCGCATGCTCTTCACGTCCAGTGTTGGGAAGGTCAGGCATCGCAAACGACACAATTGGACTCTCCTTGTGGATTTGGGATTTCAAAGAACGCACAGTTCTTTGCGGTGCTTTTGCCAGCTTGAGTCTTTTCAGTTTTCTAGCGAGAGGCTGAGTGCTTCCATCCTCATGTGAAGCTGAACCACTAGCCATGAACATAGGCCAGGGCCTCAGCCGTTCCTTGCCACTCCGTGTGGTAAATGGCATATTGGCAAGTTTACGCTTCTCCTCCGACAATTTTATTTTAGGTTTTGGAGTCCTTTTTTTTCTGATATTTGGTGTTTTGGATTTGACATGCTCTGTACTATGACATTGGGCATCGGCCTTGGCAGACGACGTTGCTGGCATTTCATCGTCTCGGCCATGACTAGTGGCAGCAGCTTCAGCACGAGGTGGAAGTGGATCTTGATCTTTCCCTAATTTTGGAACCTCAACTTTTTTGTTCTCCATATTTTATAGGCAGAACTAAAAGGCACCTCAGGTAAACAATGGAGATGGATGGATTGGATAGTTTACTAGTATACAATTATGGACGGACTGCCACGGTTAGGTGGTATAAAAAAACCACGGTTAGGTGGTATATATTATAATAATAATACAATTATGGATGGACGGACTGCCTGCCGACTGCCGACACAGAGGTAGCCACAGCCGTGAACTACCGCACTGTACACTGGTTGATAAAGAGATAGTAGTATACTCGTAACAACTAGTATGACACTATGACGACGGTATAAAGAATGGAAAAAAAACCACGGTTAGGTGGTATATATTATAATAATAATACAATTATGGATGGACGGACTGCCTGCCGACTGCCGACACAGAGGTAGCCACAGCCGTGAACTACCGCACTGTACACTGGTTGATAAAGAGATAGTAGTATACTCGTAACAACTAGTATGACACTATGACGACGGTATAAAGAATGCAAAAAAAACCACGGTTAGGTGGTATATATTATAATAATAATACAATTATGGATGGACGGACTGCCTGCCGACTGCCGACACAGAGGTAGCCACAGCCGTGAACTACCGCACTGTACACTGGTTGATAAAGAGATAGTAGTATACTCGTAACAACTAGTATGACACTATGACGACGGTATAAAGAATGAAAAAAAAACCACGGTTAGGTGGTATATATTATAATAATAATACAATTATGGATGGACGGACTGCCTGCCGACTGCCGACACAGAGGTAGCCACAGCCGTGAACTACCGCACTGTACACTGGTTGATAAAGAGATAGTAGTATACTCGTAACAATTAGGATGACACTATGACGGTATAAAGAATGAAAAAAAAACCACGGTTAGGTGGTAGGTATATAATAATAAATAATACAATTCTGGTCGGACGGACTGCCTGCCGTGTGCCGACACAGAGGTAGCCACAGCCGTGAACTACCGCACTGTACACTGGTTGATAAAGAGATAGTAGTATACTCGTAACAATTAGGATGACACTATGACGGTATAAAGAATGAAAAAAAAACCACTGTTAGGTGGTAGGTATATAATAATAAATAATACAATTCTGGTCGGACGGACTGCCTGCCGTGTGCCGACACAGAGGTAGCCACAGCCGTGAACTACCGCACTGTACACTGGTTGATAAAGAGATAGTAGTATACTCGTAACAATTAGGATGACACTATGACGGTATAAAGAATGAAAAAAAAACCACGGTTAGGTGGTAGGTATATAATAATAAATAATACAATTCTGGTCGGACGGACTGCCTGCCGTGTGCCGACACAGAGGTAGCCACAGCCGTGAACTACCGCACTGTACACTGGTTGATAAAGAGATAGTAGTATACTCGTAACAATTAGGATGACACTATGACGGTATAAAGAATGAAAAAAAAACCACGGTTAGGTGGTAGGTATATAATAATAAATAATACAATTCTGGTCGGACGGACTGCCTGCCGTGTGCCGACACAGAGGTAGCCACAGCCGTGAACTACCGCACTGTACACTGGTTGATAAAGAGATAGTAGTATACTCGTAACAATTAGGATGACACTATGACGGTATAAAGAATGAAAAAAAAACCACGGTTAGGTGGTAGGTATATAATAATAAATAATACAATTCTGGTCGGACGGACTGCCTGCCGTGTGCCGACACAGAGGTAGCCACAGCCGTGAACTACCGCACTGTACACTGGTTGATAAAGAGATAGTAGTATACTCGTAACAATTAGGATGACACTATGACGGTATAAAGAATGAAAAAAAAACCACGGTTAGGTGGTAGGTATATAATAATAAATAATACAATTCTGGTCGGACGGACTGCCTGCCGTGTGCCGACACAGAGGTAGCCACAGCCGTGAACTACCGCACTGTACTGTGTCTGCTGCTAATATAGACTGGTTGATATTTAAAGAGATATTAGTAGTATACAACAATACTATACTGGTGGTCAGGCACTGGTCACCACTCCTGCAGCAAAAGTGTGCACTGTTAATTAATATAATTGTACTCCTGGCTCCTGCTAACAACCTGCAGTGCTCCCCAGTCTCCCCCACAATTAATTATAAGCTTTTAATTTATACATTGATGACTGTGCAGCACACTGGGCTGAGCTGAGTGCACACAGACTGAGTCACACTGTGTGACTGACTGTGCTGTGTATCGTTTTTTTTTTCAGGCAGAGAACGGATATAGCAGAGAGAAGTGAACGGATATATTATATTAAATAAAAGTTAACTAGCAACTGCACTGGTCACTGACTGTGGTAAACTAACTCTGTCTGCGACTCTGCACAATCTCTCTCTATCTAATCTATCTATCTCTATTCTAATGGAGAGGACGCCAGACACGTCCTCTCCCTATCAATCTCAATGCACGAGTGAAAATGGCGGCGACGCGCGGCTCCTTATATAGAATCCGAGTCTCGCGATAGAATCCGAGCCTCGCGAGAATCCGACAGCGTCATGATGACGTTCGGGCGCGCTCGGGTTAACCGAGCAAGGCGGGAAGATCCGAGTCGCTCGGACCCGTGGAAAAAAAAGTGAAGTTCGTGCGGGTTCGGATTCAAAGAAACCGAACCCGCTCATCTCTAAATTATACACCAGTATCACAGGAATTATACGTCTGTACCACAGGAATTATACGGCAATATCACTGGAATTATACGCCAGTAGCACCGGAATTATACGCCAGTATCACTGGAATTATACGCCAGTATCAGGGGAATTATACGCCAGTATCACTGGAATTATACGGCAATATCACTGGAATTATATGGCAATATCACTGGAATTATATGCCAGTACCACTGGAATTATACGGCAGTATCACTGGAGTTATACACCAGTACCAGTGTACTTATACGGCAGTACCACTGGACTGGATTTATACGCCAGTTCCACTGGAATTATAAGGCTATATCACTGGAATTATACGGAAATATCACTGGAATTATACGGCAGTATCACGGGAATTATACGTCAGTATCACAGTAATTATACGGCAATATCACTGGAATTATACGGCAGTATCACTGGAATTATACGCCAGTATCACGGGAATTATACAACAATATGACTGGAATTATACGCCAGTATCACAGGAATTATACGGCAATATCACTGGAATTATACGACAGTATCACGGGATTTATACGGCAGTATCACTGGAATAATACGCCAGTATCACAGGAATTTTACGGCAATATTACAAGAATTATACACCAGTATGACAGGAATTATACGCCAGTACCACAGGAATTATACGTCGGTATCACAGGAATTATACGCCAGTACCACAGGTATTTTACGGCATTATCACTGGAATTATACGCCAGTATCACAGGAATTATACGCCAGTATCACAGGAATTATACGACACTATAACAGGAATTATACGCCAGTATCACAGGAATTATATGGCAATATCACTGGAATTATAACACAGTATCACGGGAATTATACGCCAGTATCACAGGAATTATATGGCAATATCACTGGAATTATACGCGAGTATCACAGGAATTGTACGGCAATATCACAGGAATTATACGCCAGTATCACAGGAATTTAACGGCAATATCATTGGAATTATACGCCAGTATCAGGGGAATTATGCGCCAGTATCACTGGAATTATACGGCAATATCACTGGCATTATACGCCAGTATCACTGGAATTATACGTCAACATCACTGGAATTATACGCCAGTATCAGGTGAATTATACGACAGTATCACTGGAATTATACGGCAATTTCACTGGAATTATATGGCAATATCACTGGAATTATACACCAGTATCAGGGGAATTATACGCCAGTACCACAGGAATTACACACCAGTATCACAGGAATTATACGCCAGTATCACATGAATTATACGGCAATATCACTGGAATTATACGTCAGTATCACAGGAACTATACGGCAGTATCACAGGAATTATACACCAGTATCATAGGAATTATACGTCAGTACCACAGGAATTATACGGCAATATCACTGGAATTATACGCCAGTAGCACCGGAATTATACGCCAGTATCACAGGAATTATACGCCAGTATTACAGGAATTATACGGGAATATCACTGGAATTATAAAACAGTATCACGGGAATTATACGCCAGTATCACAGGAATTATATGGCAATATCACTGGAATTATACGCCAGTATGAGGGGAATTATACGCCAGTATCACTGGAATTATACGGCAATATCACTGGAATTATACAGCAGTGTCACGGGAATTATACGCCAGTACCACAGGAATTACATGCCAGTATCACAGGAATTATACGCCAGTATCACAGGAATTATACGACAATATCACTGGAATTATACGCCAGTATCACAGGAATTATACGGCAGTACCACAGGAATTGTACACCAGTATCACAGGAATTAAACATCAATATCACTGGAATTATACGCCAGTATCACAGAAATTATATGGCAGTATCAAAGGAAATTATACGCCAGTATCACAGGACTTATACGGCCATATCACTGGAATTATATGCCAGTATCACAGGAATTATACGTTAGTATCACAGGAATTATATGCCAGTATCACAGGAATTATACGGCAATATCACAGGAATTACACGCCAGTATCACGGGAATTATACGCCAGTATCAGGTGAATTATACGCCAGTATCACTGGAATTATACGGCAATTTCACAGGAATTATATGGCAATATCACTGGAATTATACACCAGTATCAGGGGAATTATACGCCAGTACCACAGGAATTACACACCAGTATCACAGGAATTATACGCCAGTATCACATGAATTATACGGCAATATCACTGGAATTATACGTCAGTATCACAGGAACTATACGGCAGTATCACAGGAATTATACACCAGTATCACAGGAATTATACGTCAGTACCACAGGAATTATACGGCAATATCACTGGAATTATACGCCAGTAGCACCGGAATTATACGCCAGTATCACAGGAATTATACGCCAGTATTACAGGAATTATACGGGAATATCACTGGAATTATAAAACAGTATCACGGGAATTATACGCCAGTATCACAGGAATTATATGGCAATATCACTGGAATTATACGCCAGTATCAGGGGAATTATACGCCAGTATCACTGGAATTATACGGCAATATCACTGGAATTATACAGCAGTGTCACGGGAATTATACGCCAGTACCACAGGAATTACATGCCAGTATCACAGGAATTATACGGCAGTATCACAGGAATTATACGGCAGTATCACGGGAATTATACGCCAGTGCCACAGGAATCAATATCACTGGAATTATACGCCAGTATCACAGAAATTATATGGCAGTATCAAAGGAAATTATACGCCAGTATCACAGGACTTATACGGCCATATCACTGGAATTATATGCCAGTATCACAGGAATTATACGTTAGTATCACAGGAATTATATGCCAGTATCACAGGAGTTATACGGCAATATCACAGGAATTACACGCCAGTATCACGGGAATTATACGCCAGTATCACAGGAATTATACGGCAATATCACTGGAATTATACGGCAGTATCACGTGAATTATACGTCAGTATCACAGGAATTATTCGCCAATATCACTGGAATTATACGGCAGTATCACTGGAATTATACGCCAGTATAACGGGAATTTTATGGCAATATCTCTGGAATTATACGCCAGTATCACAGGAATTATACGGAAATATCACAGGAGTTATACGCCAGTATCACAGGAATTTTACGGCAATATCACTGGAATTATACGACAGTATCACGTGAATTATACACCAGTATCACTGGAATTATACGGCTATATCCCAGGAATTATACGCTAGTACCACAGGAATTACACGCCAGTATCACAGAAATTATACGCCAGTATCACAGGAATTATACGCCAGTATCACAGGAATTATACGCCAGTATCACAGGAATTATATGGCAGTATCACAGGAATTATACAGCAATATCACTGGAATTATACGCCAGTATCATAGGAATTATACGCCAGTATCACAGGAATAATACGCCAGTATCACGGGAATTATACGGCAATATCACTGGAATTATACGGCAGTATCACAGGAATTATACGGCAGTATCACGGGAATTATACGCCAGTGCCACAGGAATTATACGCCAGTATCACAGGAATTATACGCCAGTACCACAGGAATTATACGCCAGTATCACAGGAATTATACAGCAAAATCACAGGAATTATATGCCAGTATCACAGGAATTATAAATCAACATCACTGGAATTATACGGCTATATCCCAGGAATTATACGCTAGTACCACAGGAATTACACGCCAGTATCACAGAAATTATACGCCAGTATCACAGGAATTATACGCCAGTATCACAGGAATTATATGGCAGTATCACAGGAATTATACAGCAATATCACTGGAATTATACGCCAGTATCATAGGAATTATACGCCAGTATCACAGGAATAATACGCCAGTATCACGGGAATTATACGGCAATATCACTGGAATTATACGGCAGTATCACAGGAATTATACGGCAGTATCACGGGAATTATACGCCAGTGCCACAGGAATTATACGCCAGTATCACAGGAATTATACGCCAGTACCACAGGAATTATACGCCAGTATCACAGGGATTATACGGCAATATCACTGGAATTATACGCCAGTATCACAGGAATTATGTGCCAGTATCACAGGAATTATACACCAGTATCACAGGAATTATACGTCAATATCACTGGAATTATACGTCAGTATCACAGAAATTATATGGCAGTATCACAGGAATTATACGCCAGTATCACAGGAATTATATACAGCAATATCACAGGAATTATACGGCAATATCACTGGAATTATAAGACAGTATCACGGGAATTATACGCCAGTATCACAGGAATTATACAGCAATATCACTGGAATTATACGGCAGTATCACGGGAATTATACGCCAGTATCACTGGAATTATACGACAGTATCACAGGAATTATATGCCAGTATCACAGGAACAGGCCCGGCGCTACCCGCTCAGCAAGGTCTGCAAAGCAGGGAGGCGCTGGGTGAGAGAGGCGCTCTCCCTGCTTTGCTACCTTGCTGATGTGCACTGTGTTACTGGCAGTCAGGCAGCAGTAGCGCCGGCAACATACTGAAACTTTCATCTGCTGATATCCTTCCTGACCTGTCTGTGACTGTGTCAGGGCCCCCCTTCCCTTGCCCCTTGCTCCTCCCGCTGGCCGCTGCACACATGTCAAGCAGGAGGACAGGCAGCAGTGTCGCGCCTCCCTTCCCTGTGACTCGTGGTTGAGTCAGGTATGGATACTGCCTCCAATACACAGGAAGTCATGTGCACTGGAGGAGCCAGCGGAGCGGACATGAGAAGAGGAGTAGCAAGCCACACACTGAGGGAGGACTGGAGCAGTGACTCTGGTAAATAGTGCTGCAGATAAATGTGTGCTGGGGGAGTGTCATATTAATGTGTACTGGGGAGGGGGGTGTAGTTAATGTGTGCTGAGGGGGTTCATTAATGTGTGCTGGTGGGGTCATTTATGTGTGCGGGGGTTCATTAATGTGTGCTAGGGGTGTGTCATTCATGTGTGCTGGGGGGGTCATTCATGTGTGCTGGGGGGTGTCATTAATGTGTGCTTGGGGGAGTGTCATATTAATGTGTACTGGGGAGGGGGGTGTAGTTAATGTGTGCTGTGGCGGGTCATTAATGTGTGCTGGGTGGGTCAATATGTGCTGGGGGGTCATTAATGTGTGCTGGGGGGTATCATTAATGTGTGCTGGGGGGTATCATTAATGTGTACTGGGGGGTGTAATTAATGTGTACTGGGATGGGGAGTGTAATTAATGTGTGCTGGGGGGTCATTAATGTGTGCTGGGGGGTGTAATTAATGTGTACTGGGGGGTGTAATTAATGTGTACTGGGGTGGGGGGTGTAATTAATGTGTGCTAGGGGGGTGTCATTCATGTGTGCTGGGGGGTCATTCGTGTGTGCTGGGGGGGTCATTCATGTGTGCTGGGGGGTGTCATTCATGTGTGCTGGGAGGGTCATTAATGTGTGCTGGGGGGGTCATTCATGTGTGCTGGGGGTGTAATTAATGTGCACTGGGGGTTGTAATTAATGTGTACTGGGGTGGGGGTGTCATTAATGTGTGCTGGAGGGTGTCATTAAGTGTGCTGGGAAGGTGGTCTGTGCTGGGGGGTTGTGTCATATTAATGTGCTGGGGAGTGGCATATTAACAATGTGTGCTGGGGAGGGGAGGAGTGGCCTATTAATGTGTGCTGGGGAAGGGGGTCATATTAATGTCTGCCTGGGAGGGGGGTGTCATATTAATGTGTGCTGGGGAAGGGGGTCATATTAATGTGTGCTGGGGAGAGGGGTGTCATATTAATGTGTGCTGGGGAGGGGGATCATATTAATATGTGCTGGAGAAAAAGGGAACTACCTGGCTCAGTGTGTAAAAGGGTGCTCTACCTGGAATAATGTGTGACTGGCTCTGCCTGGTGCAATATGTAAAAGAGGGCTCTATCTTGTGTAATGTATATAAGGGGCTCTACCTGCTGTATAGAAGTGGTACTACTGTGTGGCGTTATTTTGAATAATGGAGACTGTGTGCCATACTTATTTTACGCCCCTATATTTTTGCGCCGTGCCTGTGGCACACACTGTCCATGTTATAGATCTTGGGGGGGAGGGGGCACCAAAATGTCTACTTACAGTTCTGAGGATGAGATCGGTCACATTTGTATTTGTAGAAAGGTGCAAAATTGATAGTTTGTAGGAGGACGCTGAACACCCTAGCACCGGCCCTACACAGGAATTATACGCCAGTATCACAGGAATTATACGGCAGTAACACTGGATGGATATATGGCAGCAGAGGTGTTATGCACACCAGTGCCAGCAGGAATGTACTGGTGTCTGAACAGAGAGGGATGCAAAACAAATGAACTCACAGACAGACTGGGGAATATGACATTACATACATAGAAGGTGATAGGGTAACAAAATAAACACAAAGTGAACAGAGAAGCTCAAAGGCTAAGAAACTGGGTGTCTCCCTAGTATTAGGAATGCTCAGATGGAAAGAAGCGAGATGTTGTGATTTAATACGTAGAGAACCCGAAATGCTGTTGCTAAGGGCAACAGCAAAACCCTAAAGGGTTACCAACGGGTGTGGCAGTAAACTCCTTGGTCAGAGATGGAATAATAGACACAAGGAGAGTCTCCACAATCCTAGTCCTCACTTGCAGTGCACTGGTTCAGCTTACTGCCACTAAACTGACACCTGAACACCTTGCACAGTGAGAAAGGATAACGGCAGGCAAGTCTGAGAATACAGCCGCAAACTTGCTAGGTTCACAGAGTAGCAAAAGAACCCCAGCAGGTTAAACGACTGACTCCAGTCTTACTGCTAGGTCTGGATTGGCAGAGTGTAATACCAAATCCCAAGGCCTATTTGCAGTAAGCAACAAACAAATACAAAGTTTACACAGTACTAGCTAGCTTTCAGGAACTGACTAACCAACAAAGATTCAGCAGCATCTGCCTAACCTGAGAAGAGGGTTTATATAGCAGGTGCTGTCCACGCCCCACTCAGACCTCACAGACTGTGAGCACAAAAACCAGCACCGGATCCCCTGCCGTGCACAGAGCCTGTAACCACTGCACAGCAAAAGACCCGAACCGGAGTATCAGCTACGCTCAGGTTACTCCGCTAGCACTTGTCTCCCGGTTGCCATGACGACGTGGCAGCACAGAGCAGGAGACCCTAACAGTACCCCCCCTCTGACGAGGGGTCAAAGAACCCCTACCACCGGGTTTATCGGGGAACTGCGAGAAGAAAGAGCGTAACAGTCTGGGGGCATGAAGATCACAACTGCGCACCCACGACCGCTCCTCCGGGCCATACCCCTTCCAGTGCACCAAAAATGACAGCCGACCCCGAACCATCTTGGAGTCAAGAATCCTTTCAACAACAAACTCCCTCTGGCCACGTATCAGAAGAGGGGAAGGTCTTCCACTGGAAGAAGGATTAATAATCGCCCGTTTTAAAAGGGAACAATGAAATGTTTTATTGATACCCAAAGAACGGGGTAGATCTAACTGAAATGCCACCGGATTGATAACCCTAGTGATCTTATAAGGACCGATGAACCGGGGGCCTAACTTATGAGATGGCTGTCTCAACTTCAAATTCTTGGTAGACAACCAGACGAAGTCTCCTAATTTGAAGCTGCAGGGTCTTTTCCGCTTATCAAAAACCCTTTTGGTCACTAATGACACAGACACAAGGGCTTTCTTCACTTTCCTCCAAATACCTCTAAGGACCGAAACCACAGAGGAACCACCAGGCGTGGAGTCCTGGGGGTCAAAAGAATTGGCCTTAGGATGATGCCCATACACACAAAGGAAGGGAGAGATCCCTGTAGCAGAGTGAGCCGCGTTGTTATAGGCAAACTCCGCCATGGACAGATGAGCAACCCAGTCAGTCTGACACTTGGAGACATAACACCTGAGGAACTGCTCCAAGGACTGGTTCACCCTTTCAGTCTGCCCATTAGACTGCGGATGGTAGCCTGACGACAAGCTGACAGAAATCTGGAGATCGGAACAAAATGCCCTCCAGAATTTGGCCACAAACTGGGATCCGCGGTCAGAGACCACATCAAGTGGCAACCCGTGGAGGCGCATAACATGCAGCATAAATTATTCAGACAGGCGTCTGGCCGACGGCAGCCCAACCAATGGAACTTAGTGCGCCATCTTCGAAAACCTGTCAACGACAACCCAGATGGCTGTCATCCCCGAGGATTTGGGCAAGTCCACCACAAAATCCATTGAAATGTGGGTCCATGGCTTAGATGGAATAGAGAGTGGATGTAATGGGCCAACAGGAACCCCTCTAGGAGTCTTATTTCGGGCACAGATGTCACATGCCCGAACCCACTGATCCACATCCCTAGCCACCGAGGGCCACCATACCGCCCTAGATAGCAACTCCCAAGTTCTGGCAATACCCGGGTGACCTGCCGACTTCTTGGCATGGAATTCCAGGAACACTCGCTGTCTTAACCTAGGAGGCACAAACAAAAGACCTACCGGAAGGTCTGGAGGAGCCTGCTCCTGTGCTCTAAGGACTAATGACAAGAGGTCCTGGGTAATGCCCACTTTAATACATGATGGGGACACAATGGGCAATGGCTCCTCGGTGGTCTCCTGGATTGGAGCAAAACTCCGCGAGAGCGCATCAGCCTTGATGTTTTTTGACCCAGGGCGATATGTTATCAAAAAATTAAAGCGAGCAAAAAACAAAGCCCATCGTGCCTGCCTGGCATTGAGGTGCTTCGCTGACTCTAAATATGCCAAATTCTTATGGTCGGTGAGAATTGAGACCACAAACTTAGCCCCCTCAAGCCAGTGTCTCCACTCCTCGAGTGCATCCTTAATAGCCAACAATTCCCGGTTACCCACGTCATAATTCATCTCGGCAGGCGAAAATTTACGGGAAAATTAAGCACAGGGATGAAGGCGATTATCAGACACCCCCATCTGAGAGAGCACTGCCCCAATACCCATCTCAGAGGCATCCACCTCCACCACAAAAGGACGCTCTGGATCTGGGTGTCGCAGCACCTTGGCCGAGACAAATGCCCTTTTGAGACGGGCAAAAGCCGCTTTAGCCTCACAAGATTAGTGAGCAACATCCGCCCCTTTCTTAGTGAGTGCCACCAAGGGCGCCACTATAGACGAAAATCCAGCGATAAATCGTCTATAAAAATTCGCAAAGCCCAGAAAACGCTGAAGCGCCTTCAAACTAGTGGGCTGCACCCAATCCAGGACTGCCTGTACCTTGGAACCCTCCATTTGGAAACCTTCTGGGGAGATAATATATCCTAGAAATGCGATTTGCTGAACTTCAAATTCGCACTTCTCCAGCTTCGCCCCAAGCCGGTGGTCTCTGAGTTTCTGGAGGACTAAGCGTACATGCTTCCGATGTTCCTCCAGGGAATGGGAGAAGATTAGGATGTCATCTAAGTATACAACTAAGAATCTATCCAAATATTCCCTGAGCACATCGTTCATGAAGTCCTGGAAGACTGCCGGGGCATTACAGAGCCCAAAAGGCATCACCAAATATTCATAATGCCCTGAGTGGGTATTAAAGGCAGTCTTCCATTCATCCCCCTCTCTTATTCGGATTAGATTGTACGCACCGCGTAGGTCAATCTTAGAAAAAATGGTGGCAGTACGAAGCTGGTCAAACAAGACCGAAATGAGAGGCAGTGGGTATGAGTTTTTAATCGTGATACGGTTCAATTCCCTGAAGTCGATGCAGGGTCGCAACGAACCGTCCTTTTTACCCATGAAGAAGAACCCCAACCCAACTGGAGACTGTGAAGGTCTGATAAATCCCTTAGCCAAGTTCTCCTGAATGTACTCTGCCATAGCATGAGTCTCAGGACGTGACAGGGAGTACAACCTGCTCTTGGGAAGCTTAGCATTCGGCAACAAATCAATGGCACAGTCATAGGGGCGATGGGGAGGTAGTACCTCTGCAACTCTTTTGGAGAACACGTCCGCAAAATCTGCATAACATCCTGGCAATCCTGGCAAACTTAGCTGCGAAAGCCTGACTGGATGGCTCAAGCAACTCCTGAAACAATCAGTACCCCAACTAAGAATCTCCCCAGAGACCCAGTCAAATTGAGGATTGTGGGCCCTTAACCAGGGTAACCCCAACACCAATGGGGCAAAAGTACAGACAGTCACATAAAAGGACAATTTTTCAGAGTGTGTGGCTCCAATAAACAAAGAAATCTGGCTAGTGCAAGAGGTAATTTTACCCTGGGATAATGGTTCCCCGTTTAACCCACAAATCTCAATTTCCGATGCCAAGGGTACTAAGGGAACAGAGTGTTTCAGGGCGAACTGGCGGTCCATAAAAACCCCGTCGGCCCCACTGTCCACAAAGGCCTCAGTCTTGACAGTTTGACCGAGGATCTTCAAGGTCACCGGAATGATAAAAGTCTTCTTGGGAAATTCTGACTTCTGGCCTGACAGGATATTTCCCATCACCCTCAGGCCCTGAAGTTTTCTGGCTTTTCTGGGCATGATACTACCACATGACCTTTATTCCCACAGTACAAACATAACCCCTGCTGTCTCCTCCGCGTCTTCTCACGCGAGGAGAGGCGGGTAGCCCCAATCTGCATAGGCTCCTCTGAAAATTCCTCAGAGTCTGAGGTTCCCTTGGGAAAGAAGGAAACCTCGGTCTCCCTTTCAAGCCTGCGCTCTCTCAGCCGTCTATCCACCCGAATGGATAACTGCATGAGCTGATCCTAGCTATCAGGCAAGGGATATTGTACCAGTTGGTCTTTTAACTGGTTAGAAAGACCTCTTCGGTACTGGTGTCTAAGGGCTGGGTCATTCCACTGGGTATCATGGGCCAACCTCTGAAAACTCCGTACAATAAACCTCAACTGGCCTTCGCCCTTGCTTAAGGATCGAATTCTGAGCCTCGGCTGAGGCCGTCTTGTCAGGGTCATCATACAACATGCCCAGTGCCGTAAAAAAAGCATCAACACTTTTAAGCGACGGACAGTCAGGCTGCAACCCATATGCCCAGACCTGTGGGTCTCCTTGTAGCAAGGAAATCACTATGCCCACCCGCTGAATCTCCGACCCAGAAGACTGAGGCCTAAGCTGGAAATATAGCTTGCAGCTCTCCTTGAAACAAAAGAACTGCGAGCGATCTCCAGAAAAACGATCCGGGAGATTTACTTTCGGCTCCTTAACCCCTGAAGGCACTGCTGCTGCGGGAGCTCCGCCAGCGGCCTGCGAGGTGTGCATTTTAATGGACAAATCATTAAATTGTCGAGTCAGGACCTGCACCTGATCGACCACCTGTTGCAAAGTATTTTGAGGGGTATGCTCCATATTCCCACAAAATTTCAACAGGAGTATTAGGCTGCTGAATATGTTATGCACACCAGTGCCAGCAGGAATGTACTGGTGTCTGAACGGAGAGGGATGCAAAACAAATGAACTCACAGACAGACTGGGGAATATGACATTACATACATAGAAGGAGATAGGGTAACAAAATAAACACAAAGTGAACAGAGAAGCCCAAAGGCTAAGAAACTGGGTGTCTCCCTAGTATTAGGAATGCTCAGATGGAAAGAAGCGAGATGTTGTGATTTAATACGTAGAGAACCCGAAATGCTGTTGCTAAGGGCAACAGCAAAACCCTAAAGGGTTACCAACGGGTGTGGCAGTAAACTCCTTGGTCAGAGATGGAATAATAGACACAAGGAGAGTCTCCACAATCCTAGTCCCCACTTGCAGTGCACTGGTTCAGCTTACTGCCACTAAACTGACACCTGAACACCTTGCACAGTGAGAAAGGATAACGGCAGGCAAGTCTGAGAATACAGCCGCAAACTTGCTAGGTTCACAGAGTAGCAAAAGAACCCCAGCAGGTTAAACGACTGACTCCAGTCTTACTGCTAGGTCTGGATTGGCAGAGTGTAATACCAAATCCCAAGGCCTATTTGCAGTAAGCAACAAACAAATACAAAGTTTACACAGTACTAGCTAGCTTTCAGGAACTGACTAACCAACAAAGATTCAGCAGCATCTGCCTAACCTGAGAAGAGGGTTTATATAGCAGGTGCTGTCCACGCCCCACTCAGACCTCACAGACTGTGAGCACAAAAACCAGCACCGGATCCCCTGCCGTGCACAGAGCCTGTAACCACTGCACAGCAAAAGCCCCGAACCGGAGTATCAGCTACGCTCAGGTTACTCCGCTAGCACTTGTCTCCCGATTGCCATGACGACGTGGCAGCACAGAGCAGGAGACCCTAACAAGAGGACACCACCATTGTGACTGGTCACTGGACTGATGCTGCACAAGACACTACCCCTGGTTTGATGCAGGACAACACAGCACAACTGAAAGAGACTTATACAGCTACACCGGATATATGGTAGTAGAGGACACCACCACTGTGACTGGTCACTGGACTGATGCTGCACAAGGACACTACCCCTGGTCTGATGCAAGACAACACAGCAAAACTGCAAGAGACTTATACAGCAGTACTGGGGACATATATCAGTAGAGGACACCACCACTGTGACTGGTTGGACTGACGCAGCATGAGACACTACACTGGACTGAGCAGCACAAGACAGCCCACACAGACACTGAGGACGGAGACACTTCCTCTCACTACACTCTCCGAGACTGGAGTGAAAATGGCGGCGACGCGCGGGTCCTTATATGGAATCCAAACCCCGCGAGAATCCGACAGCGGGATAATGACGTTTTGCCTCGTTCTGGTTTCTGAGTCAGGCAGGAATACCCGAGCCTGACTCGGATCCGGGCTCGTGACGTGAAGTCCGGTAGGGTTCAGTTCTCTGAGAACCGAACCCGCTCATCTCTAGCGATAACCCACTCCCCCTGTAAGCGGCGGCTATCTGATCGCAGAACTGCAATATTTGCTGCCTAACGATCAGATCTGAATGACCCCTTTTGTCCCGACATTTTATCTTAAAGGGGGGATTTTCCCTTACTCTTTACCTGCTCAAGTACGTTGAGCAAAAAAGCAAATGCGCAAATTCCATTGAAAATCGGGTTAACATTGCTTTTAAATTTGAGCAGTCCTCACACCGATGATATTGTTAACATGAAATAAAAAGATATAATACAAAATAGTGTAATACTGTATATAAGATAAAAGTTCTTTCCCCAGTGTGGAGGGAAACTAAGGTGATAGAACAGTCCCAGAAAAGGTCCGACGTCCACCTTCTTATGGGGTCACCCAAAGTGATGAGGACTTGAACGTAAATTCTTACGTGTATGCTTACTTCTTTAAATGTAGTAGAAAACACATAAAGGTTTCTTTACTGGAGATTATGTTTTATTCTCTCCTCATTATCCAGCTGACCCTATGTGAGAGGCTGCACGCCAGTGTTAAATACACTGTCTAATCTTGATAAAGACGCCGCCGTGCGTCGAAACGCGTTGATACGATACAGTGTAAATTGGAGTTCTTAAACCAGCGTATTCACTGAGGGGATTATATGGCATTGTGATATCCGGATGTTACTGTGTCAGCTGAAGTCCATCTGTGTTCCCCAATTTGGGTACGACTGGTTGTTTGTTTGGTTTTAAAATAATAAAGGGTTTTTTGCGTGACCCTAATTGGTTTCCCGTATTTTAATTTCGCATATAATTCCATGAGTGACATCTATCTCACATGGTCTAATGAGGAGAGAATAAAACATAATCTCCAGTAAAGAAACCTTTATGTGTTTTCTACTACATTTAAAGAAGTAAGCATACACGTAAGATTTTACGTTCAAGTCCTCATCACTTTGGGTGACCCCATAAGAAGGTGGACGTCGGACCTTTTCTGGGACTGTTCTATCACCTTAGTTTCCCTCCACACTGGGGAAAGAACTTTTATCTTATATACAGTATTACACTATTTTGTGTTATATCTATTTATTTCATGTTAACAATGTCATCTGTGTGAGGACTACTCAAGTGAAGGAGCATTTGGAGCGCAGAAAGTGAGATTGTACCATTCTTTTTTCTATTTGTCCTTTTCATAGGTTGGGTGACCTAGTAGGTACCATCTATTTGCTGCTCCCATTTGCAGCGCCATAGGAGAAAGTTTTTTTCTTGTTATTGCTTTTAAATTGTATAGCAAAATGCACCAGACCACAGATAATGTGGCTAATAGAATTCGGGTATTAGTTCAGATGGTCGACCATGTTATGGTCGACAGTCATTAGGTCGACCACTATTGGTCGACATTGACATGGTCGACATGGGCACATGGTCAACACGTGAAAATGGT
This sequence comes from Pseudophryne corroboree, assembly GCF_028390025.1. Lineage (NCBI taxonomy): Eukaryota > Metazoa > Chordata > Amphibia > Anura > Myobatrachidae > Pseudophryne > Pseudophryne corroboree. The sequence goes on from NC_086444.1 coordinate 1,071,566,462, forward strand.
CGACACATGAAAGGTCGACACATGAAAAGGTCGACATGAGTTTTTTAACTTTTTTTCTTTTGAGGAACTTTTCCATACTTTACGATCCACGTGGACTACGATTGGAACGGTAATCTGTGCTGAGCGAAGCGGTAGCGGAGCGAAGGCACCATGCCCGAAGCATGGCGAGCGAAGCGAGCCATGCGAGGGGACGCGGTGCACTAATTGGGGTTCCCCGTCACTTTACGCAAAAAACGACACCCAAAAAAGTTTAAAAAACTCATGTCGACCTTTTCATGTGTTCACCTTTCATGTGTCTACCATTTTCATGTGTCAACCATGTGTCCATGTCGACCATGTCAATGTCGACCAATAGTGGTCGACCTAATGACTGTCGACCATAACATGGTCGACCATTCATGCCGGAACCTTGAATTCGGGCTTTAGGACCAAATTCAATTAGCTGCAGGTAATCTCTTTTTCAAAAACATATTTTATTATTTCAATTATTAGTTCATATATTCCTATGAAAATAACCTTTTAAAAAAAACATACAATATAGGTGTCAACAATTGAACAGTGGTGGTTATTTTAAATAAACATATTAAACAAGTCTATATTCATGTTGAATAAGAGGTATTTTTACAGAGATTGTTAAGAAGAATAAAACTTAGACTAAGCTGTAAATACTTCCTTTTGTTATGTTATTTGAAACTGTGAAGTTTCAATATCCCACTGTGCATGACAGAGACATAACAGTGTGTGTTGTTTTTTTTATAGGTGTTTTTTATTACCGTTGCTTACAGTCACTGGCAAAGATGTATAAATCATTACAGGATGTTTTATGTGGAAAATATTTGGTAATGCAGCAGAAAGAATAGTAGCTGATAGTGCATGCAGAAGCTTGCATTATTAGTTGTGGGGTTAGAATTGGGGAGTTGTTTGGTGACATTTGAGAGTGCAATGTAGTTAATATACCGGCACTCAGGATCTCATCAGTCAGAATGTAGACATCGGCATCCTGTCGGTCAGAATCTTAATGAATCCCAATGGTACAGAAAGTACTGGATTCAGGGTTAGGCACTAGGACGAAGGTTAGGTTTAGGCTACGGAGGACAGGGTGGTTAGGGTTAGGCTGCGCAGGATAGGGTGGTTAGGGTTAGGCTGCGGGAGGCAATGTTTAGGCTGCGGGACGGGTAGGTAAGAGTTAGTGTTGTAAATACCATTGGGATTGTAAATTTTAGGGAAGCCACTATCGGCATTCTGACCATTAGGATCCTGTGCGCTGATATGGACCCTTGGGAGCAATTCAATTCTGCACAATGGTCATGACACTTCACAACCACTATCTCTAATTCTGCTGTAGAGGTGTGCAGCAGCATTCTGTGCTAGTGTCCACTCCAAAAACTTTCCAACGGAAATCCATTAGTTTCGAGAAGAACCTGACATATACAAACGGTTTTAAGATGTCTTTAAAGGCTGTGAATAGGCAATGCTGCACTTTTTCAAGTCTAATAAATGTTGGAAATGTGTGTACAGATGGTGGTTTTAGCAGGTAAATGTGTACACCAGCGGTTTATTTGATGACCCAAGAAGAAGCCCAGTGCAGCTTAACCAGGCAGTGTGTTTTATTGTGCAAGTGGTAGTATAGCTGTACTCACTGTTACAATGGTAGAGGATGAGCTTGTAGCGGAGCAGGGTTCAGTGACTGGTGACTGTCACTGGGATGCAGTAGTGGTGCAGGTGCTGGAACAGTGGTCAATGCGGGTCTCGGAAGCTAAGGGTGAGACGTTCATCTCTCACAATGTCACTCATACACTATAAACAAGATGGTGCCACGCATGCGCAGTAATAGTACTGGCAGCCATCTTTGTAATGGAATGAAACACCATCCCCGAAGGAGCCATATTGGAGACTGTGCAGTAGCGCTTTCTACTTCTAACAATAAAAATGCTATAAAACTAGGAATGAGCATTATTCAAGCTGGATGGCACATCAGAAACTCAAAGGGTTTTCTGTTGCTCTTACTAGTATATAAATATTAGTATCCACTGACAGATTTCCTAACTACTTTCGATTAGCAGATACCAAGAACAGTACCTGCAGAAATATTGTTTCTGTATATTTTGCCTTATCGAATAGTTTTAGTTGAAACGTGGCATTTTTTAGGTGTTAACTAAACAGCGGTTAGAACCACTATCATGCATCACTGTTGATCGGGGTATCCGGTTGATAGGTCGACAGTCAACAGGCCGGCTCCATATGGTCGGCATGCATTAGGTAAACAGCTACAAAAGGTCAACAGAGCTTAAGGTCAACATGTTCAAATGGTGAACATGACAATGGTCATACATATGGTCGACACACGTTTTTGTTTTTTTCAACTTTTTCATACTTTACCATCCAATCCACATGGACTGTGACTGGGAAAAGGTAACCTGTGTCAACTGCAGCGGTCGTGGATTGTGGCCCCTTGCCCGAAGTGTGGCAAGCAAAGCAGTACACTTATTGGGGTCACATGTGGATTACGGTTAAAATGAACACCCACCCCCCCAAAAAAAAAGTTGCCATCTTTTTTTGTGTTGATCATGTCGACCTTTTCACTATGTTGACCCTTTGTACATGTCGAACCTTTTTTAAGTGTCTACCTTTTATATGTTGACCTATTGACCCTGTCAACCATTTGCATGTTGACCATATGGGGATGACCTATTGACTGTCAAATTAATACTGGTCGATCTATTGATCCACATCCATTGATTGGGAACAGAGAAGGTTTCTTAACAACGGTGTCTGAAGCTACATGGCTTACAGTAAGACATTTGCTGTGTAGTGTTGCTCAAAAGTGACATAGCCAGCATGGGTGAAACGCGTAAGTTGCTACAATATATGCCAAGTAACTTGTAAGGAGCTATCTGGAGAGAGTCTCCTGGGAATAAGCTGGCCCAAGTACCCATATGTAGAGCACCGTTGCACTATACAGCGCCTCACTGACAGATGACAAAGATGATAAAGGTATAATGCCCAACGTAAGCCGTGGTTGTACTCCATTATCTTCCTTAAAGAAGGCTTTTACTTACTGGAGAGACCAATTCTAAAAGAGGGATGCTGCTAATCACTATGGGTCACAGGAATAATAAAAACATTTTCATAATTATTTTTGTGGCAAAAGTTTTTTGAGATTCAGTTATGAACTTACACTTTTTGAAAACTCAATGCAGGATGTTGTAATATTAGTGTCACGACCCGATCCCTGGTGGTCTCGGCTGGAGAGCCGAGAGGAGGAATTACTAGTTGTGAAGGCGGCAGCAGATGAGGAGGACATACTGTACGTAGGACTTCTTCATTCGCTGGCTAACCCTGAATGTTGACGAGACCTGACCAGACAGACGGAGTCTAACCTGTCGGTAGTTTTCACCAGTGACCCCCTCCCCAGGGGATTTGTGCTTTGCGGCACCCGGTAAGCAAGTCGCGGCCCCCTGGTCAGGTATCCAGTTGAAATTAGTCAACGTATAAGATCTCTGAAGATAACTGATGGTAGTCAGTATCAATGGTAATCGATGCTGGAGGTCTCAGAAGATTACCAATAGCACTCAATACTGGAAGTGCTTGAAGACAATCAATGTTTATTCGATGTTGGTGATCACTTGTGATTGCCGATGGCACACAACACTGGAAACACGTCGAAGGATCGATTTTTAATCGTTGGAAAGCAACACTGGAGATAGATAATAGCACACAGCACTGGAAACACGTGGAATGATCAATGTTTTAATCAATGGTGAGTAACACTGGAGATAGCACACAGCACAGCATACATGTGTAAAGATTGATGTTTAATCGATGGTGAGCAACACCGGAGATAGCTGATAGCACACAGAACAGGAAACACGTGGAAGAACTTGAGTTACACTGGTAAATACTTAGAGCACTGGAGATCCAAATGAGGATCCAGCACATAATCTGAGAACAGCTAATAGGACCATGCAGTCACTGAAAAAAGAAGTTGTTCACGCCCCTTCCTGTACCTGGAGACCTGCTTTATACCCTGCCATTGGTGGAACAAGTCGGCTGAGGATTACCAGCACTCCTATTGGTGAATAGTCCGGTCAGCTGACCAGGAAACATGGTTGCTCCCATAACCAGTTTTGGAGGGAACTCCAGACTAGGCCCAAACACTAGGTTGACATCATGGAGGACAACAATGAAACAGCGGCAACTGCTGGGAACTTCATGTGAACAAAATGAACAAAGAGACTAGAGCAAAGAGACTAGATGCTGGACACAGGATCCTGCTGATCAGGAACGGCGCTACCCACTACGCAAAGGGATGCAGTGCAGGTCCTGCAGGCGCCAGGGTGGAGAGGCATCCCTGTGCTGCGCCGACTGTTCCCCAAGCTGCTGCTGCCGGCTGCTGTGCCTGTCGCACTGTGACAGGCAGCAGCGCCGACAGCTTTAAGTGTCCTCTCCCCTCCCTGGCTGTGCGATAGCACGGCCATGCAGTGTGCACTGTGCAGGAACTGAAGACCTGAAAAAGGGGTGGAGCTACATGGAATAGAGGGGCGGAGCTACACTGGACCAGGCTGATCGTGATGAGGAGGAACAGGAGAATGGACAGCTCTGGCCAGCCACACTTCCTTTGGTAAAGAGAGTGAGTGAGCTTGAGAAAGTGTGTGTATGTGTGTGTATGTATGTGTGTGTGTGTGTGTGTGTGTGTATCTGTATGTGTGTGTGTGTATATACCTGTAGGTGTGTGTGTGTGTATGTATGTGTGTGTGTATCTGTGTATGTGTGTATGTGTATGTGTATCTGTGTGTGTGTATGTATGACTGGGTGGGCAAAATGTGTGTAAGCGGCATTACCACAGGTGGAATTTTGTGTAAGCGGCACTACTACAGGGGGATTTTGTGTAAGCAGCACTACTATGCAAGGATTTTGTGTAAGCGGCACTATTACAGGGTGCATTTTGTGTAAGCGGCACTACTACAGGTGGAATTTTGTGTAAGCGGCACCACTATGGGGAGGACTTTGTGTAAGCGGCACTATTACAAGGGGCATTTTGTGTAAGCGGCACTACTACGCGGGGATTTTGTGTAAGCGGCACTACTATGAGAGGATTTTGTGTAAGCTGCACCACTATGGGGGGATTTTGTGTAAGCGGCGCTATTACAGGGAGCATTTTGTGTAAGCGGCACTACCACAGGTAGAATTTTGTGTAAGCAGCACTACTACGGGGAGGATTTTTTGTAAGCGGCACTATTACAGGGGGCATTTTGTGTAAGCGGCACTACTACAGGGGGGATTTTGTGTAATTGGCACTACTACAGGGGGCATTATGAGTATAAGCTGTACTACTACAGGGGGAATTTTGTGTATAAGAACTTGAAGCACTACTAGGTGCGGTGTTAAGTGAATAAGATTGTGCTACTGTGGCGTCATTTGAAATGGGGTTACTATTGTGTGGCCATACCCCTTCTGTGTAAGACCACGCCCCTTTTTCGGTGTGCACCAAAGATGTGCGCTGTCCCTTTGTAAAGTATGGGAGGACGCAAATTTATAGTTTGCAGGGGAGCGCCGAACACCCTAGCACCGGCCCTGCTGCTGATTACTCACACAGGTGGCTTAATGAGAAATGCATATGCAGACTGCAGTTTGTAACACAAACACATGCTGAAGCTTGGAAGCTGAAGTCTGCATACAGTTTTGCAAGACAGAGAAATCCTGAAACCACTACAGAACAGTAGTTAAGGCACAAGGGGGGTAATTCCAAGTTGATCGCAGCAGGATTTTTGATAGCAATTGGGCAAAACCATGTGCACTGCAAGGGAGGCAGATATAACATGTGCAGAGAGAGTTAGATTTGGGTGGGTTATTTTGTTTTGTGCAGGGTAAATACTGGCTGATTTATTTTTACACTGCAATTTAGATTGCAGATTGAACTCACCACACCCAAATCTAACTCTCTCTGCACATGTTATATCTGCCTCCCCTGCAGTGCACATGGTTTTGCCCAATTGCTATCAAAAATCCTGCTGCGATCAACTTGGAATTACCCCCAAGGAACACTTAGCACGTACAAAATAGTTCAGGATCCGGACAATTAGTCACACAAGAACCACCATATATATTATTTACTATTATTACTACCAGTTATTTATATAGTGCACACATATTCCGCAGCACTTTACAGAGTATAGTGCCCCAGTGAATCTTACAATCTATATTCCCTATCACATGTACATGCACACACATCCACACTAGGGTTAATTAACCTATCAATATAAATTTGGATTATGGGAGGAAGCCCATGCAAGTACAGGGAGAATATACAAACTCCACACAATTAGGTCCATGGTGGGGATTGAACCAATGACCTCAGTGCCATGAGGCAGGAATGCTAACCAGTACACCATCCGTACTGCCCGTAATATATATGTACTGTATTTGTGGTTATAACTTTGCGCTATGATATAACCACTGACATTACAATATTCATCTGATAACTAAGTGGATTTTTAATTATCTAGTAAACTTGAAGTGGTCAACATGATCTATATGTATATAGATGAAAGCAATGTTTATCAGCTAATAATTTATGCCATACTGAGTATCTTTTGGTGCACCTTATATCTTTTATTTAATGTTATTTTTACCTATTACTATTATCACTATTTTTTTATTTTTTGCTATATTTCTTTTTATTTCCATTGTGAAAATTCCACCCAAAGATCAATTCTTTAGTTCTTATACATATAGCTGACATATATAATAAATAATTACTATCTTTAAGTTACATACTGTACATACTTCCAGCGCCATTTTGTTCTTATTACGCCTGTTATAGTCGATTTTAAGCAGGAACCATGAGAACCTATAGAGGCAGTGCAGTGAGATTTCCACATCTTTCAGGTCATTTAAGAACCAGAATGTGAATCACAGAATTTTGGTGCAAATGCAACACATTTTCTGCTGTGTATATATGAGCTACAAATCAATTTCCACTTATTCTGGAATAGCCTCTGTGCAGAAACATCATGTAACTGTTGTAATATTTGTCACAGGACTGATTAAAACACAATGATCATTGGGTTTCAATATCTGCTCTTTTCTCTATAAGGTGTGCATGGATGATGCAAGGGCCGTCTGATTGAAGTACAGGTCGAGTATCCCATATTCGGAATGCTCAGGACCAGAATACCTGTTATCCAGGTGGGTCCCAGGGGTCCGCGGTGGGTCTAGCGCATCCGCAGGGAGGTCCGGCGTGTCTGTGGTAAGGTCCTGGCAGTAGTGATGATGAGAGAATGGCTGCACAGCCATTCCCCCACCTGTCTTTGATTGCATGCGGACTCCAGTGACGTCATGACACCTGCCACTTCTTGGTGTCACTACAGGGATGAAATATTCCGGTTTTCTGAAAATTTTGGTTAACGGTTATCCGGATAACAGTTGCCCGACCTGTAATGACCCAACTAATCTTCGACACCCCCTGAGAACATTTAATAATAAAGTCATTTTAAGGGATCAAGAAGGCTCTGGGGCCATCTTTTCACCAGGAAACTCTACCAAAAAAGCTTGATTCCATCTATTGAATCTCATGAAAATATCTCTAAATAGATATAATGGATATTGCATGGTTCACTGCTATCTGCTTAGCTCTTCCCAGATGCATAACAGCCAAAATAGATGTTGCTCCTCCCCCTATTCCCACTCTCTGACACTTTACTAATCCGGCTCCACTGGCACTTATGATCCCAGACTCAAACCGCTGCTGATTCACAGATAGACTAGCTGTAATTCAGAAGCAGTTTACAGTCATGATCACTGGTGCTGCCATAAGTGTCAGGTGGGCACAGTGGTGCCGAGAGGGGGAGGGAGCAGGTACTCTTTTCCCGGGCCTGGGCCTGTTGGCAGAGGTGCCGAGAGGGCGGGGGGAGAGGGTACTAATTACTCGGGCTCAGGTTTGATGGAGGGACCCCTGTGGGGGGCCCATGTCCCACCCTCCTTACCTGGCAGCAGCAGCTGCAGCTCTTCTCCTCATCCCAGCACATGCTGCTGTACGCTGGGCTGCAGTGTGGCCATGGAGGCACTTAAAGTACTATTTTTCTGTATTTTTCTCTAAGGGTGCTTGCCCACACCTCCTGTGATTAGGCCATGCTCCCTGGAAAGTACCTGGGCCTAACCAGGCTCTCTACTGCCCTGTTGGTCCCGCTGCCCCCCTCCTCTTTTGCAGAGAGCCACACTTTGTGAACGTGAGAGAGAGAACGGACTGCTGCAGCAGTCCCTCTCCCCAGCACTCAATGCTGTGTGCTGGACTGGGGAGAGAGACAGCTGCAGCAGTCTGTCCTCTTTCCCTGCATGGGGAAGCAATCCTGCCCGCTGCCTGATCTGACCCACTGATGCCCCCCCACCCCCAGTTGGCGTGTGCCCGCTTCATGGACACACTTTATTTAGAGGAGGGGGCATGGACAAAGAATATACAAGAGTCCGCTCCTCTCTTGATACGCCCCCTGCCTGGTCCCCTTAAGGTGTGCATTCTGTACACTCCTGCTTGTGCTACCAGGTGTCCCTTCCGGGCTAATGACTCTGCTAGCAGTTCCACTGGCTCTTCCCAGAGAAGAAAGCAAAAGTTCACAACCATCACAATCATGGCAATACTGACATAACAACCCATATACTTACTGTACATATATATAAATTGGCAGAAGTACACAGACTAGGGAGGCCAATCCCAGGCCGTTTTTTCAATCCCGGGATTCGGGATTGAAAAACGCTCAATCCCGGGATTCCCGGGATTGCAGTAGGGATCAGTGAAGAAGGGTGTAGGGAGCATCTGGAGGGTAGGTAGCGGTGCGGGAGGGTGTAGGTAGCGGCGCGGGAGGGTGTAGGTAGCAGTGCGGGAGGGAGGGAGGGTGTAGGTAGCGGTGCGGGAGGGAGGGTGTAGGTAGCGGTGCAGGAGGATGTAGGTAGCGGTGCGGGAGGGTGTAGGTAGCGGCGCGGGTGGGAGGGTTGGTAGCGGCGCAGGAGGGAGGCTGTTAGAGAGATTACTGCATGGAGGGATGGTGTAGGTAGCGGTGCGGGAGGGAAGGAGGGAGGCTGAAGGCACTGCACGGAGGGAGGGTGGGTGTAAGTAATACCACTTACTATTAGGTGGGCGGCAGCCATGGACACACTGAACACGGCGGCATTTCAAATGAAGCGCCGGCCGCCAGCCAACCAGAGCTGGCAGACTGCCAGCCAATCAGGGAAGCGGCCGCAGCAGTCGATCCTGATTGGCTGCCGCTGCTGCGGCAGCTTCCCTGATTGGCTGCCGGTCCGCCAGCTCTGATTGGCTGGAGGCCGGCGCTACATTTGAAGTGCCGCCGCATTCAGCGTTTGTCTATGGCTGCCACCCGCCTAATAGTAAGTAGTATTACTTACACAATCACCCTCCCACACATGTGCAATGTAATCCCGTGAATCCCGGGATTGGATGCTCCAATCCCGGGATTCAAATCCCGGCATTTTTGGGACCAAATCCCGGGATCCCGCCGATCCCGGGATTGGCCTCCCTAACACAGACATAGACGCATGATGTATCATTCTCTAGTTTGATAGAATATTTAGAAAAGTCATTGGCACAAGTATCTCCCTATCGGTAATGTTATTGCTATTGCTGCCTGTAAAGCCCTAATACTTCTAGGCATTTGAAAAAAAAATAAAAAAATACCACAGATGTTTATTTTGTTATATAATTAACACTGACCTGTTTTGTTCATTTGTTTGTAAATCCAGTCATCAGGACACAGAGACATGTGAGTTCACTGCTGTGCTGTTTTATTCCATCACCAACTCCAGACACACTGCACACTGGACCACCCACTTCCCAGCATCCCCCTGGTCCCAGGGACCATCACTGAAGATTCAGGCTTACACATATTAGTAAGGGAGTGTCTACAAATATTAAGCATTCTAATACACTAACATCACATCCTCTTTTATTTAAAGATAAGCCCTGTACGCTTCAATGCAACAATTAACAACGTCATATTAAGAACCTCATCTAACACGTTTCAGTGAGTCTCTCAGTTCTGTGTATTTCCCTTTTGGGACTTTCATACACAGTCTGTGTTTCATCTACCACGTTGGACCTTTCTAGAATCGTGGTTTGTTCACCATTAAGAGGATCATCATACATGTCAGATGAAGGGTATTCTTCAGTCATGTTGTTTTCATTATGGTTAGGTTGAGATCTTAAATCCACCCGATTTCTTCTTACTTCCATTCCACGCTCTGTACGTATAGTATAAGATATTGGTGCTACTTGTGCTTGCACAATACCTTTCTGCACCCAAATACCTTTCTCGTGATCTCTGAGACGGACTTGGTCACCTGATTTTAGATCAGGTAAGCTTTTTGTTCGCCTGTCATGGAACAGTTTCTGTTTTGCCTGTTGACGTTCCTTACTCAGTCTGACCAACGCTGAGTTATGTGTATTAAGCAGTTCATCATGTATCGGGAGATTTGCTCTAATCCTCCTTCCCATCAGCATTTGTGCAGGAGAAAGTCCATTCTGTAAAGGTGCACTGCGGTAGATTAAAAGACTTTTGTAGAAATCTTCTTTACCTTCTTGAGCTTTTTTCATGAGACTCTTTACAGTTTTTACTGAACTTTCCACCAACCCATTTGAGCGTGGATAGTGGGGACTTGACGTAGTATGGACAAATTCCCACTCATCAGCAAATTGTCTAAATTCAGCACTGGAAAACTGAGGACCATTGTCAGTGAACACTTCCATAGGAACACCATGCCTTGCAAAGATTGACTTCATGCAATTGATTACGGATTTACTAGTAGTTGTATGTAGTGTCTTCACCTCAGGGTAGTTAGAGTAATAATCAGTCACAACAATGTACGTTTTCCATTTACAATCAAACAAATCTGCGCCAACTTTCTGGTACGGTCTTTCTGGCACTGCGTGAGGACTCAGTGGCTCGACTTGTTGTTTTGATCTATACGTAAGACATAATTCACATGTAGCTGTAGTCTGTGCTATGTCTTGGTTCATTCTTGGCCAATACATAACTTCACACGCTCTCTGCTTACATTTTTCTTCTCCTAAGTGGCCTTCATGTATCTTGCACAGCATAATTTTTCTTAGTCGTGCAGGTATGACAAACCTATTGCCTTTGTAAATAATACCATCGACAACTGTAAGGTCACTGCGGTACATCCAATAACCACGGATAGACAGCGGGCAAGCATGTTTTTCTGCTGGCCAACCTTTCAGAATGATATCTTTCAACCCTTTCATTGTGTCATCTGTCTCAGTTTCTTTCCTAATCTGTTCTTGTCTTGCAAGAGACACTGGTAGAGAAGCTACGATCAAATTAACATAGGCTTCTATCTCTTCATCCATCAGACTTTTGGAACCTTCACTTTTGTCCACAGCATGAGAAAGTGTATCAGCAATGTACATGTATTTGCCGGGACAGTACAGCAAGTGTACATCATATTTCTGTAGTCTGATAAGCATTCGTTGAATTCTCATGGGACAGTCATGTAATGATTTAGTCATGATAGCTACCAATGGCTTGTGGTCAGTTTCCACTGTAAATGTTTGACCACACACAAACTGATGAAATCGCTCACATGCATATGTGATCGCTAGAAGTTCTTTTTCTATCTGAGCATACCTTGTTTCAGCACTTGTCAGTGCTCTTGATGCATAGATTACTGGTTGCCATGTATCCTCATGTTCTTGTAACAGCACTGAGCCTAGGCCAAATTGCGAAGCATCTGCTGAAATTCGTATTCTTTTCGCAGGATCAAAGAATTTTAGCACTGGTTGCTCTGTAATGATCTGTTTCAAGTTTTGCCAACTTTCTTCTTGTTCATGTGACCACATCCACTCATTATCTTTGTCCAACAACCATCTAAGAGAGGCTGTTCATTCAGAGAGTTGAGAAATAAACTTTCCTAAGTAAGTAATCATTCCTAGGAATCTTCTGACGTCCTCTTTGTTGTTAGGACGTTTCATGTTCACTATGGCTGATATTTTCCTTGGGTCTGGTTTTACACCTTGATCCGAGACCACGTCGCCCATAAAGGTAAGTGTATTCACGCCAAATTCACATTTGTCCTTGTTTAGCTTTAGATTCACTTTCTTGACAAGTTCCATTACTTGTCTCAATCTAGAATCATGTTCTTCCTTTGTAGATCCCCAGACAATAATGTCATCCATCATTGTTTCAACACCTGGAATATGTTCAAAAATCATGTGTATCTTTTTGTGATATACTTCTGGAGCAGACAATATTCCATATGGTAGTCGAAGAAATCTGTATCGACCTTCTGGTGTATTAAATGTACAAAGCTTTGAGCTGGCCTCATCTAGCTTCATTTGCCAGAATCCTGAAGATGCGTCCAATTTACTGAACCATTTTGCTCCCGCAAATTGCGACATGATTTCATCTCTGGTTGGTAGTTTGAAATGTACTTGTTTAATAGTTTTGTTTAAATCTCTGGGGTCTAGACATATTCTGAGTTGTCCATTTTCTTTTCAACAATTACTTCAGTAGGCTCATCAACTTTCTGTATCACACCCAAGGCTTCCATGCGATTTAACTCTTGTTTCAGTTTTTCTCTCAGCGCAAACGGCACTTTTCTACAGGGGTGTATCACTGAAGAAACTTGTGTGTCTATATTTATTTTATGCTCTCCAGGCAAACAACCTAGACATTCAAACAAGTCTCTGTATCTTCTACTTGTGATGTCACCATAAAAACTTTCTTTAGCAAGCTTAGTTTCTCACAGGAGATGTTTTAAACTGTTGTCCCTTATATTTCAGTGTCACTAAGCATGTACCTTTCACAGGAATTTCCTCCCCAGTGTACCCTGTAACTTTCACTTTGGCTGGATGAATTTTAGGTTTTACTCTAAAAGTTTTATAGTCTTGAAACAATATTAAATTCACCTGCGCGCCAGTATCAAGCTTAAAGGGAATGACAATCTTGTTAACAGTTAAAGGGACAATCCACTGTTTCTTATCTGCACTGCAAAGTTCAATGCAATCCACAAAAAATTCCTCTGTTTGTTTAACAGCATGCACATTGATTGTTTCACTTTTCATTTTACAGCATTTGGCAAAGTGATTAAGTCTACCACATTTCATGCAGGTTTTACCATAAGCAGGGCACATTTTAGGATTGTGAGCATTTCCACATCTACTACACATTTCCTTGTTAGACTGTGGCTAAGACTGCTTCATTCTTGAGAATGGAGGTTTGCTTGGCTCTGTTTTCTGCACTACATGTACAGCACCAGCTTCCTTGTGTAACTTTTTGGCATGAAATCTAGTTATTTCTGCAGATCTGCACATAGTCACTGCCTTTTCTAGTGTTAGGTCTTGCTCTCTCAGCAATCTCTCTCTGAGTCCATTATCAGGTATTCCACAGACAATGCGATCTCTAATCAGTGAATCCTTTAAATCACCAAACTCACAGGTTTTACTTAGTGATTGCAGCTCTGTAACATACTGATCAAATCCATCTCCAGACTTCTGATCACATGTGAAAAACTTATATCTTTCATATGTCACATTTTTCCTTGGCACAAAGTAATCTTCAAACTTTTGCATTATAGAAGATAGCACCATATTCTGCCCCTCATCAAACTGAAAACTATTATAAATGTCCAGCACATCCTCTCCTATCACATGGAGAAAAATGGATGCCTTAGTTTTGTCAGCCTCTGTGTCAGCTCCACATGCAGCAAGATATATATTAAACCTTTGCTTAAATCTTTTCCAGTTTTCAGACAAGTTACCAAACATCAGCATGCCGGTTGGAGGAGCCAGTTTATTCATGGTTACTCACTGTTTGAATAGAGGAGCACACGGCAGGCTTTGCAGACACTGAGTATCACAGCCTTATAGACTGCTGCAGGATTCTTTCACACTCTCAGAGCACTAGCAGTCCAAGTTAAACTTCTTCTGACACCATGTTTTGTTCATATAATTGTAAATCCAGTCATCAGGACACAGAGACATGTGAGTTCACTGCTGTGCTGTTTTATTCCATCACCAACTCCAGACACACTGCACACTGGACCACCCACTTCCCAGCATCCCCCTGGTCCCAGGGACCATCACTGAAGATTCAGGCTTACACATATTAGTAAGGGAGTGTCTACAAATATTAAGCATTCTAATACACTAACATCACATGACCTAAGAGGGATAGCAGGTTTTCTTATTGGGTTGTTATCTTTTATTTAAATTTTAATATTTCTAGAGTTGTATTTTAATGTTTGATTGCTGACTTGTGTGTCATGTATGTGTATTGTTGTCTTTTATATATCCTTGTACAGTATATGTTTGTATACCTGGCCACTAAAGCTTATCCTTATCATATATATATATATATATATATATATATATATATATATATTATATATATATATATATATATACACACAGTATGTATACCAAAGTATATCACTGCAAGTAAAACACAATTGCTGTTATGAAAAGTAGTTAAGGGACAAGGTCATGCTTATCTACTTCCTGGCAGCTCTCTCCGGGAGAGAGCAGCCAGGTCGGCCCAGCAGAGGGGCGGGGCAGAACAATGACGTAAAGAGGTGGCGGGGCGGAGGCGTTGCAGAGGTGGGCAGCGTTGGTTCAAGGGCGGGGTTACATCATCACAGCATTTAAGCCACGCCCCAGCTCTGTAATGCCGATATAACCGGCATTATACAGCAGGGGGCGTGACTATGATGACGCGATTCAGCAAGAATCGCGTCATCGACTGTCCGGACTGCCCACTTTACTCTCATAATAGTAGGCGGCTGGACAGGGGGGAACAGAAACATTGTGGAACTTGTCTGCTCTTCCGGGGTTGCCGGGAGGGTCACCCGATTTTCGGGAGCCCCCCGACCTTTCCGGGAGAGTAGGCAAGTATGGAAGGTATACACTGGGTCACCTCAGTGTGCCTGCTGCTCTGAGTCCGCCCCTTCTCTGTCTGATTCTCTGTCTCACCCTGCCGACCACTCAGTCCCACCCTCTCCCTCCGGTGGCTGCATACTTGTTCATTCCCAGAGGGTCCTCCGCCTCTCCGGCTAGGCTAGGGTCTGTTATTGACTGCTGCAGTGGGAGCCATTGGAGGGATGGCACATTCCTCGGCTCCCATTGTGCATGCATGTTAGAACTGGGACAGACCTTAGAGGATTATTATATAGATAGTAGAGCTTGCCATTTCATTGCATTACATTTTAACAAGGGAACTGTCCTAGAAATGTTTTAAACCATATAGTAAAATGTCCAGATGTAATCATTATTTGTTCTGCATCCATTTTCACCTAACTGGCAGTGACTTGTGATTCTTTATCTTTCAGACATAGCCTGCCTAAAATGAAGAAACACTTGACTGCATAAGTATGACTGATGAATCCGTTCAACGCACCTCTTGAGACTTCTGCAAAAAAAAATGTCAGTGGTAATTGAATACCAATTAATAACTTAAGCATAGCTAGACACTTTATTGGCAGAGACTCTGCAAACAAAGCTAGTTCTCTGCTGCTACATTTTCTGACTATAAATGTTCCAGTTTATCTCTGATATTTAAAGTGTGAGTGGAATCTTGTGTCCTGTGACGTGTACCCACACTGATTATGTGTGGCTTTATGCAGGGCAAAAGGACAACCGCCAATCCGAATGACAATGTGACCTTCAGACCCGAGCTGCTGAATATTTATGTAAATGCAGCCCTATAGTCTATTAATCCCGAAAGTAGAGACTAAATCCAATGTGAAATATTATGACTTCAGTTTTGTTGGAATAACTGAGAGTGACGGAACAGGAGATGAATTTAATGGTTTGCAGACAGAAATTTCTCTACCATGAATACTTATTAGGTAGTATTTTGTAGTTTGGGTAGTAAATGTGAACACTTGACATGTTATTATAGATATATAATTGCTAAAATACATGCTTTGGAAAGACTCTGAATCATGGGCCTAATTAAATAAGGATAGCAAATTCTGCTAATTAGCAGAATTTGCTATCCTTTGGAGCGCATGCTGGGGGCCACCCATCACTAGGCAAGGCCGCCCAGCATGCTGACCGGAGCCTCCCCCTTCCAACAAGCAGAAATTGCGATGCGATCGCAATTTCTGCTTGTTAGCAGAAATAGAAGAAGCTTCCTGCCAATGCAGCTTGGCTTAGCTGCGCCTGCAGGAGACCCACCTCCATCTTCCCGATCATGCCCCCTACACGCCCCCATTTGCACCGCCCCCCATTCATCCAGCTCCGCCCCCTTAACACTTTGTCTCCTCCGTGGAAACGGAGCGTTGCCCGCCCCTCCCCGTCTTGCGACCGCCTCTGCCTGATTGACAGGCAGATACAATCGCATTTTCTGCGGTCCCCCCACAGAAAATGCGAGCGCATGTGCAGGACGGGTGCTGCACATGCGCCCACATCTTTTTCTCAAAAATTCCGGTTGAATCGCACACTGCGATCCAACCTGAATTAGGCCCCATATGCAGCAGGGGCAGGGGAGGAGGGGGCCTGTATGCAGGGGCGTAGCTACCATAGGTGCAGGGAGTGCAGCTGCTATGGGGCCTAGAGCTGAGAGGGGCCCATCTTGCTTGTCAAAGTAACATATGTTATATACATTTTTCACTATTGGGTAGTACATAAGGGCCCTTACAAACTTTTGCCATGGTGTCTACAGTATATCTAGTTATGCCCCTGGACTTGCTCAATGTAATGTCGTTAAAAATGAACAGGAGGGTATTATAATGTTACATAATATGAGCTGGGGCACTGTAATGTGGCACAGTATGAAGTGGAGGCACTATAGTGTGGCATAATATGAATTAGGGGCACTGCATGTCCTAATGTGTATTAGGTACTGTGTTGTGTAATGTGTACTGGTGGCCCTAAAATGTGGGGCATAATGTGAACTAGGGCACTACTATGATTCATAAACTAAACTTGAGCACTATTATGGGGCATAAAATTAACAATTGCTGCAGAGAGGTGTCTCTCTAGAAGCAGGGGCCCCACAAAATGTTGCTATGGGGCCCACAAAGTTCTAGCTACGCCCCTGCCTGTATGCAGGCTCCTTGTGTGTAGAATGAAACTAGTTGCTATGCAAAATGTCTCCACTTCTTTTAACCCGCACTAGGGGTCTTTTGGTAAGATACTGGATAACTGAAATCCCAGAGTGGCGTCTGAGATACAGATATATTAGTATCTGTACCTGATACTCACTCACTTTAATGGAAAAAAAAAAAAACAATAAAGAGTTGAAAATAGTGATGAGCGGGTTTGGTTTCTCGGAATCCGAAACCCCCCCGAACTTCACCCATTTTACACGGTTCCGAGTCAGACTCGGATCCTCCCACCTTGCTCGGTTAACCTAAGCGCGCCCGAACGTCATCATCCCGCTGTCAGATTCTCGCGAGATTCGTATTCTATATAAGGAGCCGCGCGTCACCGCCATTTTCACTCGTGCATTGGAGATGATAGGGAGAGGATGTGCAGCGTTCTCTCAGTTTCTGTGTTCAGTGTGCTGCAAATATCTGTGCTCAGTGTGCTGCAAATATCTGTGCTCAGTGTGCTGCAAATATCTGTGCTCAGTGTGCTTGCAAACATCTGTGCTCAGTGTGCTGAAAATATCTAGTGCAGAATTTTGCTGACCAGTGACCACCAGTATTATATAGCAGTACGGTACAGTAGTCCACTGCTCTACCTACCTCTGTGTCGTCAAGTATACTATCCATCCATACCTGTGGTGCATTTTAGTTGTGCGCAGTATATATAGTAGGAGGACAGTGCAGAATTTTGCTGACCACCAGTATATAATATATAGCAGTACGGTACAGTAGGCCACTGCTCTACCTACCTCTGTGTCGACAAGTATACTATCCATCCATACCTGTGGTGCATTTTAGTTGTGCGCAGTATTATATAGTAGGAGGACAGTGCAGAATTTTGCTGACCACCAGTATATAATATATAGCAGTACGGTACAGTAGTCCACTGCTCTACCTACCTCTGTGTCGTCAAGTATACTATCCATCCATACCTGTGGTGCATTTTAGTTGTGTGCAGTATTATATAGTAGGAGGACAGTGCAGAATTTTGCTGACCACCGGTATATAATATATAGCAGTACGGTACAGTAGGCCACTACTCTACCTACCTCTGTGTCATCAAGTATACTATCCATCCATACCTGTGGTGCATTTTAGTTGTGCGCAGTATTATATAGTAGGAGGACAGTGCAGAATTTTTCTGACCACTATTATACAATATATAGCAGTACGGTACAGTAGGCCACTGCTCTACCTACCTCTGTGTCGTCAAGTATACTATCCATCCATACTTGTGGTGCATTTTAGTTGTGCGCAGTATTATATAGTAGGAGGACAGTGCAGAATTTTGCTGACCACCAGTATATAATATATAGCAGTACGGTACAGTAGGCCATTGCTATTGATATATTACTGGCATATAATACCACACATTAAAAAATGGAGAACAAAAATGTGGAGGGTAAAATAGAGAAAGATCAAGATCCACTTCCACCTCGTGCTGAAGCTGCTGCCACTAGTCATGGCCGAGACGATGAAATGCCATCAACGTCGTCTGCCAAGGCCGATGCCCAATGTCATAGTAGAGAGCATGTAAAACCCAAAAAACAAAAGTTCAGTAAAATGACCCAAAAATCAAAATGAAAAGCGTCTGATGAGAAGCGTAAACTTGTCAATATGCCATTTACGACACGGAGTGGCAAGGAACGGCTGAAGCCCTGTCCTATGTTCATGGCTAGTGGTTCAGATTCATATGAGGATGGAAGCACTCATCCTCTCGCTAGAAAACTGCAGTGTCACTCCTAGGTGGGCCAGGTGTTTGTGTCGGCCACTTGGGTCACTTAGCTTAGCCATCCAGCGACCTTGGTGCACCTCTTTTTTTCTTTGCGTGATGTGCTGTTTGGGGACTATTTTTAAAATCTGCCATCCTGTCTGACACTGTAGTGCCACTCCTAGATGGGCCAGGTGTTTGTGTCGGCCACTTGGGTCGCTTAGCTTAGCCATCCAGCGACCTTGGTGCGCCTCTTTTTTTCTTTGCATCATGTGCTGTTTGGGGACTATTTTTTAAATCTGCCATCCTGTCTGACACTGCAGTGCCACTCCTAGATGGGCCAGGTGTTTGTGTCGGCCACTTGGGTCGCTTAGCTTAGTCATCCAGCGACCTCGGTGCAAATTTTAGGACTAAAAATAATATTGTGAGGTGTGAGGTGTTCAGAATAGACTGGAAATTAGTGGAAATTATGGTTATTTAGGTTAATAATACTATGGGATCAAAATTACCCCCAAATTCTATGATTTAAGCTGTTTTTGAGGGGGTTTTGTAAAAAAAACACCCGAATTTCGACAAAAAAATTTCAGGGAGGTTTTGCCAAAACGCGTCCGAATCCAAAACACGGCAGCGGAACCGAATCCAAAACCAAAACCCGAAAAATTTCCGGTGCACATCACTAGTTGAAAATCTGCCCAACTGTTGGTAATTGATCAGTCAAGTGATTTAAATGATGCAACTAATGTTGCATTATCTGCAGGTGGGAAAGCTGAGAAAATGAGATCCTGGCCACATGTGATTATCAGCTGCTGGGAGCCAAACAACATGAACACTGACTAATTTGACCACTTACAGTATGCTGGTATGCAATTTGTCTGAAATCCAACAAACCAACACTTGCACCCAATGGCAGCAGGGCCATCTTAATGTATAGGCACACTGGCCAACTGCCCAGGGCCCCACAATTCTAGGGGCATTTGAATAAGGGTGGGTGGTGGCCACACAATTAGAGTGGTAAGGCAACATTCTCTACCTGCCTCTCAGCCTGCAGCTTAGAGAGTGAATGGCTGTCAGCATGCTTACTGGTGGATGTCTGGAGCTATCCACTAATCTGAATGCTGACAGCCAGTCACAGAATGGAAGCCTGTGGAGAGACGGTGCAGGGCTGCAAGTTATGATTTTTTATTTTATTGTTCCTGTGAAAGGCTGTTTAAGGGCCCCATACAATGCTGGCAGCAATGGGGTCTTTATTGCCATGAGAAGATAACTACACACCTGGCCCAAGAGTGTCGTCTTCCAATCGCATTTTCTAATATTTAGAAAAAATTATTATTGGTAATTTGGACTAGTAGAGACACAAACTCAAGAGCTAGGAGGATTACCACATTCATCCTAGATATGAATTAGATCACATTAACTCATATCTAGGGTGAATGTGGTAATCCTCCTAGTGCTTGAGTTTGTGTATCTACCTTTTTCACATGACACTATCGAGTATTTTGGATGCATACTCTTTTACATGAATTTAGCTGCATTGTGAGAGATTTTTATTGCGCACCTTTCTTAAGAAACAAATTTCTGAACATTAATTTGGACTAGTAAACATAAACTGCAGTGCAAAAAGCCCAAGGCATAGGGTCAAAGTAAAACATAATAATAATAATAATAATAATAATAATAATAATTAAAATTAATAATAAAGTATAACTAGATTATATATGCACTACAGCAAGAATTGTGGTTAAAACAGCCACTGGTTTTGATGCTGTCATGACATTAAAAAAGGTCCAGTTTTTCTTGTCCTATTTGTTGTGGAAAAGTTTAGTATAAATGATATCATTAATCATTGATCAGTCCATGCTGGTTATAATTATTTAGTAACATCTTAGCTTAATACATAACTCCCTAAAGGACGTGGATTGGCGAAGGGGGCATGAGGGAGTGCTTTGATCACAGGTCATGCCTCTCCATTTTCATTGCGGAGTAATCGATCCCGCTCCAGTGACCGCACGGACGAAGACACGGAGCGGTGGAAGGTCTGCCGGCAGACTGAAAAACCAAAGTACTTTCCACTAAACTACAAGGATTTCCAGACTGAAACAGCAGGAACTGAGGTAGGCAGAGGTTAAGGTAGATGCTAGAATCAAGTGGGCTAAGGGACCTTTTCCGTAAGGGGGAGGAGTTACGACACAAGGGGGAGGAGCTAGGCCAGCGGGATAGTTCCTCTACTATCCACGCCACCAACTATTACCTTTAGTAATTAGGTGGTGAGCGAAGCGGAGCGGAGCGAGCCACCGTGCCCGAAGCGTGGCGAGCGTACTTTTCGGGTACCCTGTTCGCCCGTAGCTCCTCCCCCTGGTGACGTAGCTCCTCCCCTCAATACGTCACAAGGTCCCTTCAGCCCCTCCGATATAGAACCAACCCAGAGGTTAAACCTCGGACAGCCTGTATACTAACATCACCAACAGCATAACCTGGGAGGAGTTATTCCCCAAATAGAGACAATTCACCTGTACTGCATACTGCTGCTAATACTTTTCTGCAAAAGGTGAAACATCAGGCAGTTGACAAAGGAGACTGTATTTGAAGTGGACAATATCCCACACTGCATTTTAGCCATTCAGAGCGGCATATTTGGATAGAGACAGGCTATACAGCCATTATAAGGATATCTCCATATAAACGTCGCCAGTGGGGTAAAACGCTATTTATATGTTTGTTTGTTTGTTTTTTATGTGTGTGATGTCCATGTCTGTGTACCGGTACTAGAGAGACCATATATTAACTACAGCCACGCATAGATCGTTTTTTTATCATACTATTTATTCATTTATAGACTCATACACTTCTTATGTACAGAGTTTTATTTATTTATAACAATAAAGAAATTATTTTAACGAAGATTTCTGCCTCATTGTGAATACTCTTATCATTGTTAAGCGATATTTTTCTCTAGCCAGGGGTGCGCTAAACACAAAATCTACCATATCTGTCACACCTCTAGTGGGATTCTATAGTATACCCACACAGTGTTACACAGCAGCAACCGGCTAGAAGGGGTTGTGTGCAGGAGTAGCGCAGTTCCTAAAATCCCCTCTTCTACTCTCCATTTTCATCACTGAGTGGGCATGCCCCCAGTCCCTCTGTCTCCCGTGAGCATGCACACAGTGTCTATTTAGGGAGCCTCCCAACTCCATCCCCAACACCGCGGGGCATTCAGTTGGGAGGTATAATAATATGCAAAGTGTAAGATACATTATATACCACTCTGTGAAACGTATGGTTCAGCAACATCTTCTTATTAATGAGAAGTTATAGCTTTCCAGTTTCCAGGACCTTACAGGGCCACTGCGACATCTGTCTGGCCCCAGTGCTAGAGAGAGGGCTAAGAAGACTAAGCATCCCACTGGCACAATGATGGAATGTGGATAGTCTGCTTGCCACAAAAAATCTGCGGCAGGTACCATAGGAGGGGGTGTACTACGTTATACCGATGCTCGGGATCCCGCCACCCAGCATACCGGCGCCGGGATCCTGACTGCTGGAATGCCGGCAGTGGGGCAAACACATAAAAGCCCCTTGCTATGCTCGCCACGCTGCAGGCACGCCATTCTATTTGTTCTCCCTCCAGGGGTGTCATAGACACCCCAAGAGGGAGAATCGTTGTCGGTATCCCGGCTTTTGGGATTCCAGCACCGGTATGCAGAGCGCCAGGAACCCAACAGCCGGGATATCGAGTGCCTCCCCATGGGAGGCATTGCTCAGGTTGCAAGCCATATGTGTATCTCTAATTTTTGATAATCCACAATGCACACCCTACACCCATATAATTATACTTACCCCTCCGCAGTTCCACAGTGACCGGTGCTGTAGACAGAAAATAGGCATGGAGGCCATTTTCCTAGTGATTTGCGCATGTGCAGTACAGATATCCCAGGGAATAAGGAGTGGGCACCATGTTACCTGAGGCCTTCAAATGCTCAGTAGACTCTGGCACAAAGCAAGAGTCTATAGCGCTGATGGGGCCTGCACGGAGCCTGCACGCTGGCCGTCTTCTCTCTTAATTCGATCCTGCATATGTTAAATAAAATGTCATCATAGTGGTGGAGGGAAATTGGGCAAGAATGAGAAATCGGCAGCCTATGGAATTACTCGGGAAAATGTTGGTTTCAATTCTAAGTGGAGTGTTTGTTTATTTACAGTAAGTTTAAAGTTTAGAAGTTTATTTAACTTCTCCCATGTTGTAGGTAGTGTATAACCAAATTCTGAGACCTGTTAAATGCCATGGTCCATACAGGCATGAAGCTTAAATAATGAATATGGTCCGTTCTTTTCAACTATGAACTTTTGGTGTATTTAAACTCATTTTCAGGAGTTGATTCCCTCGCTATGACTAGCGACGGGTAGTTCATGACAGAAACATGTTAGCAAATGAGTAGTTTACAATGGGTGGTCTTCTGTTTGCCGGCGGTCGGGCTCCCGGTGCTCAGTATACCGGCGCCGGGAGCCCGACAGCCGGAATACCGACAATTATTTTCCCTCGTGGGGGTCCACGACCCCCATAGAGGGAGAATAAAATAGTGTGGCGCGCGTAGCGCGCCACCGTGCCCGTAGCGTGGCGAGCGCAGCGAGCCCGCAAGGGGCTCATTTGCGCTCGCCAAGCTGTCGGTAAGCCGGCGGTCGGGCTCCCGGCGCCGGGATGCTGGTCGCCGGGAGCCCGACCGCCGGCCAGCCGTAGTGAACCCGTTTACAATATATTGCTTTGCTATGCCACATCCTGATATGTGTGATGAGGCAATCAAACGTTAAACATTCAATAAAGCTTTGGTGATTTTATGGAACATTTGCTAAAACTTGTTTTGCACTGGAAACCAAAAGACTGGTGCCTAGTTGAGACTTTACTTACACTGTACTTTCCCACTGAAGTGGAAGACTCCAGTGATCCAGCATACTCCTTTCATCTGAAAATGTATCCAGCATTTATGGCTCAGCTGAACCTGGTTCCGCTCATATATTAGTTAGAACCACTCTACTTAAGAATGTATCTCTCTAACAATTAGATGTGGGATATGGTTATATGTGCATAATAGATTCCTGGATTTATTTTGTACAACTAATCCAGGACTTCACTTAATGGTAAAGCTATTCAAGCGATGTGATCTAGATTAAAGGACAAAGCAAATAATGGAACAAGAAAGTAGAGCTCTGATCACTGCTCCATCATCTGACTTGTAAGATTGGTGCATTAAGCTCTCAAAAATTGTACACTAGAACAGTTAATGGCAGATTCAATTAGACATGGGGTATGTCGCCTGAACTCTTCTCCTGGGGAAAGGGCCCACGCTATTCTATGATATCACCCAAAAATATGAACAGAAAACTGCTGCCTCGGGTTGCTCGCGGGTTAATTGTGGGTGTCTAATTAAATAGTTCTGGGCACTTTAACACGCAAGAAGAGACTGCCTGACACAACCTGCACCTAATTATATCTGCCCCATAGAATACTTAGTTTAATATTCTTTTTGAATTTTATTTTTAAGCTGACTAACTTTGACCAAAAACTGCTTGAAATGTTCAAACTCCCCCTTTGATATAAGATATTCTTGTCTTCCTCATACATTAGGAATCAGAAAGCTGTTTTAAGGTCTTTGCTATCTAGTCTCCATCAGAAGTCAGATCTTGATACCCCCTGTCCTTAGTTGGTCTTTGCAGTCACTGCTAAGAAATCCCAAACTTTCTGTTGAAAGACCGGAAATGCAAGCAGAAAGCCCAGAAATAACTTATGACATTTAATATTTCAGTAGGTCAAAATTTCTGTAATATCATAAAGAGATCATTTGTAAAGTCCAGGATGTTTGTTACATATAGTTCTTCAATGATATGAAAAGCTTCTTTGTGGCTCTTGAAAACTATTTATTCTATAAGGACTGAGTTGACCCCCAGAAATACTAATAAGCACAATATTCAAAATAGTTTAGTACGCTGATAGAATTAATCAAATCTACTCAAAAAGTGACCATCTAAATTAAGGCCAATCACGTTGATTCCAAGCACCTTAAGGTCAATGTCTCATGAGCATAGGTCGTTTTCTTCTCTAGATTTTTATAACACCTAGCTCAAGCTCATACAGTTTTATATCAACATTTAAATAGAGTACAATCCACACAGAATTCTCCATTATCTCTTTCTAGAACCCAGTGAACTGCTCTGTTCTATATATAAAATGATTCTATATTCACATCACTTTAACTAAACCTCATTAAAATATGATGTGTAAAGGCAATGACTGAAATGTCAAAGTAAAAAAATCTTGAATTGAAATAGAATGTGACACTCAGGGTTATAAAAAAAAAGACATTTGGAATACCCAATAACCAGATTGTGAAATAACACAGCTGTTGCCAGCTTTAAAGTAAAGAATTTGAAAATACTTAGAAAAACAAAGTAGTCAAGTTTTAGCTATCGAAATGTCATATTTGATTGTCCAAGAACAATGTCTGTATCTGATATTTAATATCAAATTTTGATTTCTGACAGTGCTGTTTGCTGAGATATTTTTCAATAATACTTATTTCTGACTAAGGGGGTTATTCAGACTCAGTAGCAGTTTTGCTAAAAACGCCAAACTACTACTTATAAAATTGCATGCTGGGGGTCGCCCAGCACAGGGAAAAGTTGCCCAGCATGTGTGGCGTCACCCTGCGTTGCGATCGTATTTCAAATGCGATCACAATGCAGAAATTGGGAAATAGAGGTAGACCCTTGTATACGCAGCCAAGCTGCATATGTAGGTGCACCGCTACCTGTTTCCTGTTGCATAAAAGGCAGGCAAAGTTATCCGGCCACCCAGAAAACGGCAATGACACGCCTGTGTTTCCTGCACCAATTCCCACCAACGCTGAGTCGCCAACCCGGGACACAGGCCACCTGTCAATCACATTGCATTGTGACCACACATGCGCTCGTGATGTGATTGCGGCACAAGCGCAAATGGCCGATAACCATCTGTTTCCAATTTTAGCAAAATAGCATCCGACTCTGAATATGCCTCCTAAAGGTCTTCATGAATAATTATTATTAAATTATTATTTCTATTTCTATGGAATAATGTTTTCTAAAAATAAGGTAATTAATAGCATAAAGAAAATTATAAACATATTAACTCAAAAATAATGTAATATGCGAATTGTGGACCTTATTCAGAGATGGACGCAGATCGCTGCATTCATCTCCTCATATTCTGGGGCTGTCCAGCAAAGGGCAAGGCCATGCAGCATATGTAGTGCCGCATCACGATGCATCCGCTAAATTGCGGATGGATCAAATTAAGGTTGACCCATGGCAGCACTGCCTGGATGCGCTGTCGGACGGCCCGCCTCCATTTTTTTAATCAGAGCGACTGCGTGTGATGCCATGCACCACCCTGAAAATGCTCCCAAAACGCCCCCGATCAGCCTGCCAGTCTCCCCCAATGCTGCGTCACCACCCAACAAATGCCCCCTGCTGTCAATTACACTGCATCGACAAACTGCGCTGCAGGCCGCTGAAGCTCCGAATGAAATCCTGTGTGTTTAGATACAGGAAAATAGATTGATAATGATTGTTTGATTGATAGAATGATTGATTGATTGAAGATAGACAGAGCTAAAGATACAGTATATATATATATAGATACGAAAAACGTGGCACTCCTGGGGGTATATTTACTAAGGTCCCGATTTTGACCGAGATGCCGTTTTTTCTTCAAAGTGTCATCTCGGTAATTTACTAAGCAAAAATCACGGCAGTGATGAGGGCATTCGTAATATTTTGGAAGTCCTAGGAAAAAATCACGAATCAATACACCATCGGTCAAATACGCCTGCAATTTGGTAGAAATCGGTCATTTACTAAAAAGTGCAAAACACAATAGCCAAACACTGCCGTGATGAAATACAAATCGTGAAAAAGTGCTAAAAAAAACCCA
This sequence comes from Pseudophryne corroboree, assembly GCF_028390025.1. Lineage (NCBI taxonomy): Eukaryota > Metazoa > Chordata > Amphibia > Anura > Myobatrachidae > Pseudophryne > Pseudophryne corroboree. The sequence goes on from NC_086444.1 coordinate 1,071,593,248, forward strand.
GACCTGCTTTTTTATCCCGTGTTTGTATAGGCATGCACGGATCCATGAGATCCGTGCATGTTTTTCAGTGGGAAGGGGTGGGAAATGTTTTTTTTTTTTTTTAATGCGTGGGGTCCCCCCTCCTAAACCAAACCAGCCTCGGGCTCTTTGAGCCGGCCCTGGTTGCAAAAATATGGGGAAAAAATTGACAGGGTTCCCCCATATTTAAACAACCAGCACCGGGCTCTGCGCCTGGTCCTGGTTCCAAAAATACGGGGGACAAAAAGCGTAGGGGTCCCCCGTATTTTTGAAACCAGCACCGGGCTCCACTAGCTGGACAGATAATGCCACAGCCGGGGGTCACTTTTATACAGCGCCCTGCGGCCGTGGCATTAAATACCCAACTAGTCACCCCTGGCCAGGGTACCCTGGAGGAGTGGGAACCCCTTAAATCAAGGGGTTCCCCCCCTCCAGCCACCCAAGGGCCAGGGGTGAAGCCCGAGGCTGTCCCCCCCATCCAATGGGCTGCGGATGGGGGGCTGATAGCCTTTGTTGAAAGTTATGAATATTGTTTTTAGTAGCAGTACTACAAGTCCCAGCAAGCCTCTCCCGCAAGCTGGTACTTGGAGAACCACAAGTACCAGCATGCAGCGGAAAACCGGGCCCGCTGGTACCTGTAGTACTACTACTAAAAAAATACCCCAATAAAGACATTACACACACACCTTGAAAGTATAACTTTAATGCATACATACACACCACCATATACACATACTTACCTTATGTTCACACGCGGGTCGGTCCTCTTCTCCATGTAGAATCCATGGTGTACCTGTTGAAAAAATTCTACTCACCAAATCCAGTGTAGAGGGCTCCTCGGGTAATCCATTTGTAATCCACGTACTTGAAAAAATAAAAAAACGGACACCCGACCACGAACTGAAAGGGGCCCCATGTTTTCACATGGGACCCCTTTCCCTGAATGCCAGAAACCCCCTCTGACTTATGTCTAAGAGGGTTTCCTCAGCCAATCAGGGAGCACCACGTTGTGGCACCCTCCTGATCGGCTGTGTGCTCCTGTACTGTCTGACAGGCGGCACACGGCAGTGTTACAATGTAGCGCCTATGCGCTCCATTGTAACCAATGGTGGGAACTTTGTGGTCAGCGGTGAGGTTACTTTCGGTCACCCGCTGACCACAAAGTTCCCACCATTGGTTACAATGGAGCGCATAGGCGCTACACTGTAACACTGTAACACTGCCGTGTGCCGCCTGTCAGACAGTACAGGAGCACACAGCCAATCAGGAGGGTGCCACAATGTGGCGCTCCCTGATTGGCTGAAGAAACCCTCTTAGACATAACTCAGAGGGGGTTTCTGGCATTCGGGGAAAGGGGTCCCATGTGAAAACATGGGGCCCCTTTCAGTTCGTGGTCGGGTGTCCGTTTTTTTATTTTTACAAGTACGTGGATTACAAATGGATTACCCGAGGAGCCCTCTACACTGGATTTGGTGAGTAGAATTTTTTCAACAGGTACACCATGGATTCTACATGGAGAAGAGGACCGACCCTCGTGTGAACATAGGTAAGTATGTGTATATGGTGGTGTGTATGTATGCATTAAAGTTATACTTTCAAGGTGTGTGTGTTATGTCTTTATTGGGGTATTTTTTTTTAGTAGTAGTACTACAGGTACCAGCGGGCCCGGTTTTCCGCCGCATGCTGGTACTTGTGGTTCTCCAAGTACCAGCTTGCGGGGGAGGCTTGCTGGGACTTGTAGTACTGCTACTAAAAACAATATTCATAACATACAACAAAAGCTATCAGCCCCCCATCCGCAGCCCATTGGATGGGGGGGGACAGCCTCGGGCTTCACCCCTGGCCCTTGGGTGGCTGGAGGGGGGGGGACCCCTTGATTTAAGGGGTTCCCACTCCTCCAGGGTACCCTGGCCAGGGGTGACTAGTTGGGTATTTAATGCCACGGCCGCAGGGCGCTGTATAAAAGTGACCCCCGGCTGTGGCATTATCTGTCCAGCTAGTGGAGCCCGGTGCTGGTTTAAAAAATACGGGGGACCCCTACGCTTTTTGTCCCCCGTATTTTTGGAACCAGGACCAGGCGCAGAGCCCGGTGCTGGTTGTTTAAATATGGGGGAACCCCTGTCAATTTTTTTCCCATATTTTTGCAACCAGGACCAGCTCAAAGAGCCCGAGGCTGGTTTGGCTTAGGAGGGGGGACCCCACGCAATTTTTTTTTTAAGTTTAAACATTTTTTTTTTTTTACAAGGTGCACAATGAAGCCCAGCACGGATCTCTCAGATCCGGTCGAGATTCATTGTATTAATGTCGGCAGTGTTTTACAAGTCACTCACGTAAAACACTGCCTAAAAAAACGAATGACATCGACATCGGAAAAACTGAAAATGCAGAATACGGCAGCTTAGTAAATTAGTCGTAATCAATTCAAAAAGTTGCATATTTACACTTTCGATGTCATTCATGATTGAACTTTGACCTCAAACGGGAAAATACGATTCTTAGTAAATTTACCCCCTGGTGTCTCAAACAATAGCGCTTTTAGGCAGGTAGTATACAACGTTTCAATTACATCTATTCAGTCATTTTCCTCAGGTTTGACCTGAGGAAAATGACTGAATAAATGTCATTGAAACGTTGTATACTACCTGCCTAAAAGCGGTATTGTTTGAGACACCAGGAGTGCCACGTTTTTCGTATCTATGCATGACTCTACACGGAGGCACCCAGTGCAGTAAGCTACACTATAGGATAGCCGGATCCAAAGGACATTATATATATATATATATATATACACATATGAGAAGTCGAACGGCTAATGCAGTGGTGCGTCAGGAGCAACCTTGACCTAAATCCCCTCAAAACAGTTGAGATGGTGGTGGACCGCAAAAGAAAACCCACTGCCATGCAACCACTCGTAATAGCCGACAGCGTGGTTTTGGGGGTCGACTCCTTCAAATTCCTAGGGTCAAAAATTTCCTGAGACCTCAAATGGGGAGCCAACATAAGCACTGTCGTAATGAAGGCCCAGCATCGGATGTTCTTTCTGAGGCAACTCAGGAAATTCAACATCCCGCAGAAGCTTCTGCTCATCTTCTACACAGCGATCGTAGAATTGGTCCTATGTTCCTCAATCACAGTCTGGTATGGAGCTGCCAATGAGCGTGACAGGCGGAGGCTCCAAAGGGTGGTGAGGACAGTTGACATCGTTGGGGCTGACATCAATCCCGTCCAGGAATGATACCAGTCAAGGGTCAGGAAGTGAGCGGATAAAATCGTGGCAAATATGCTACCCAGGTCACAAACTGTTTGAACCGCTTCCATCAGGCAGACGCTACAGGTCCATTCCCGCGACATCGACCGGATCCATTAAAATATTTTTCCCACTAGCTGTCCACCAGCTGAACAATATATTAAAGGTCTAACATGTATAATATGTCAAGTCTATCGTACAGTTGCAATGTGCAGTATGAACTCATACGTGTAATGTTTGTAATGTATGCTACGTTTTTTACCCTTCTTATGCTATGTATTCCCTCTTCATGTTGCTGCTTGGCGATGCATTGTACTGAAAAACCTAGCCAATAAAGCTGATTCTGATCATAAAGATATTATAGCAGTGGTTCCCAAACTTTTTTGAATCATGGCGCCCTAGAGTATCAGATTTTTTTTCACGGCAACCCTAAGCCAATAGTTTCATATTGAAAAATTTAGAAACAAATATTAAATTAGGTAAATTGTCTTTATAGGTCATCCTTATGTGGTGAGGGACAAGATTTGCTTCTGATTGTCAATATATTTTATGATTGTCAGCCATAAACACTGGTTTTGCTTTTTACATTGACCATGCAGAATTTGAATTGGTTCTGGACCACCAACCCGAGGCACCCCTGCAAGTGTCCCGAGGCACCCCAGGGTGCCACGGCACATAGTTTGGGAACCACTGTATTATAGGATTTACAGTACTGGGAAAAAGTTTTAGGCAGGTGTGGAAAACATGCTTTAAAAAGTACAAGTGTTGAGGGGCGTGGCCTAGTGGGGATCCGGAGAGGCTGCATGTTCTGTAAGCTCCCGCATAGCCGCCCTGTTAGCAGGCTTCCCTGCACTTACTGCCACCCTTTTTTTCCCTGTGGCGGTTCCTGGTCACCGGGTGAGTGCTGCGGAGCCGGGGGACCTTTTCAGGATCTATTGGTTCCCTCCTTAGTTAAGGTTTATAACGACATCACTGCATAGCGGTAATCTTCTGACAGAGATGCTGGAGGCCCAGATTGTCACAATCCCTAAACCCGATAAGGACCCAGCTCTTTGTCAGAACTACCGACCTATTGCACTATTGAATGGCGATATTAAAATATATGCTAAATTAATAGCAACTTGCTTAAACGTTTTTCTTCCTACATTGGTTCATCCAGATCAGGTTGGGTTTGTACCGGGCAGACAAGCGTCCGATAATACACGCAGAGTGTTTAATTTAGCAGACTCCTTACCCCGTCATACCGGCCTTCTTCTGCTATCCTTGGATGTCAAGAAGACATTTGATCGCCTAAACTGTCTGTATATGCAGGAAGTTTTGATGAAAATCGGTTTTTGTGACCAGATTTTATCTTCTATTTTAGCATTGTTTAGTTCCTCGTCGGCTCGGGTTTTTAGTAATGGTTTCTTCTCTGCCTCTTTTTCCATCTCTAATGGTACTCGTCAGGGTTGACCTCTCTCTCCCCTTATTTTTGTTTTAGCAATCGAGCCTTTAGTGGCCAAAATCCGCGCTGATCCTTTCTTCCAAGGTCTACGAGCTTGCCCTTCTTCTCACAAACTTGTGTCTTATTATTTGTGACTAATCCCTGTACTACACTCCCCCATTTGCATGATATTCTAGACACATTTTCTGCAGCGTCTTACTATAAATTAAATCCCACAAAAACGGATGCCCTCCCTTTTAATCTCTCTCATTCTATTGCCTCTCTTTGTGCCCTATATCCATATAACTGGCAAACCACTGCGATACGCTACTTAGGTGTTCATATTCCTTCATTATCTTCTTCTGTTTTTGAGGTTAATCTCCCCTCGCTACTTAATGCACTGTCCTTATTGACTAAGTCATGGCTTACATATGATATATCCTGGCTTGGACGTTTAGCTACTTTTAAGATGTCCCCTTCCCCAAACTGATGTATCTTTTTAGGACTATTCCTTATGCTTTCCCCAAACGGTACCTGGATAAAATTAACTCAGTTTTAAACCGATACGTGTGGTCTTCTCGCCTGCCCAAATTAGCTCGCTCGCGAATGTGCATCCCCAAAAGTAAAGGTGGTCTAAATATGCCTGACCTACAGTAGTATTGTATCGAGAAGCTTGTCTCTTAGCTCAAACTAAAGCTTATTGCAGTGTGCATCTGGGACTGGAGTGGACGTGTCTGGAGGACTTGGCCAGACAGTGTTTCCACTTGAGAGATCTGTTTTGGCTACCTAAATCTCTTTGCCTAAAGTCTTTAAATCTTCTCCCCTCTACTCATGCGACCTTACAGGCATGGGACAGGTTGACCTCTGGATTGTCTTCCACTTTTCATAACTTGCCTCTGATTTCGCTACGTACAGTGGCCAGCCTTATCCCTAACCTGAATCTTGCTAGGTGGATTTCCAGGGGGATCGTTTCATTAGGAGACTTGTTAGAAGGGTCTTTGATTCGTTCTTTCTCCAGTCTCCAAGAAACTTTTTCTTTGCCTAGCTCAGAGAGACTACGATACTATAAAATTCACCATTGGTGGAATAGCCTTCCCTTCTCTACTGCCTCTTCAAACCCCCTTATGGCCTCTGTGTTAGGCCGCCTTTTTACTACAGGCAGCAGTGGGGAAATTTCCTTCTGGTACAAAATATCTATGCCATTGACACCCTCTCCTAAAACTAATGCTCAAAAGCGATAGAAACTAGATATTGGCCAGGTTATATCAGAATCTCCATGGCAGAAAATATTTAAATCTACCTATAAAATGTCTAAATGTTTGAACCACTCTGAAATGCAGGTAAAGTTGTTACACAGATTATACCTAACTCCCGATAGATTGCACACGATCTGGCCCTCTTGCTCGAAATACTGTTGGTGTCTCTGCGGGTCCACGTGTTTTGGTCCTGCCCTCTCCTATGAATGTTCTGGGAAGCAGTGTTCGGGCTAATTAATAAAGTATTAAATCTGTCTCTGACCCCATCTCCCCTTATAGCTCTTCTGAATATTTACCCACCCACAATAAGTTCCCATCTTCATTATGTTCTGGGTCACATCTGCATTGCTGCCAGAGCTGCCCTTGCTTAATGTTGGAAACCACCCTCTCTACCCCCTTTTATGAAGGTCATTCAGAAAGGTCAATTCCATTTTCTCATGGAGACAGAGTATATAACTTACTCCTTTTCTGCTAACTCCCCTTCTGCTAACTCCCCTCTAGTGCGTTGGTTGCCATGGCATGAATATATTACTGATGGTGACGAGGCAGACCACGTCATTCGCTCTTCTTCCCCACATACGCATTCGTTTAATTTGTCTGAGGCTGAGGATCCTTCATGCCCCTTGCCTGATTATAAATCAACACCGCTAGCCTTACACTCCTACCATTCCATACTCAATTTTATCTCTCGATATGTAATGCACTATTCTGAATTTAAATGTGATGGTTATTGTTATGTTCTCCTTTGATGGAGCACTGTTCTGTGATAATGTATTTCCTTGACCCCCCCCCCCCCCCATCACCTCTTTCCCTTTTTCTTTTCTGTACCTCCCCATTTTGAAAAATGAATAATTTTCAATAAAAAAAATCATTGATGTTAAAAAAAGTAGAAGTGTTAATAGTTTATCAATTAACAAAATGCAGAGAGAAAGAACAGAAGAGTGATCTAAGTCAAATCAATATTTGGTGTGACCACCCTTTGCTTTCAAAACAGCATCAACCTTCTAGGTACACTTGCACACAGTTTTTGAAAGAATTCGGCAGGGAGGTTGTTCCAGACATCTTGGAGAACGCCTTCCTGATGATATTGCATGATGGATAAGTACCTGTCTGTATTTGCCATCATCAAGGTCTGTACCAAACAATCCTATCCAAACTGCAATTCAGTATTCATGGCCTAAAGAAGGTGGGACATCCATGCAAGTTGGTCTGTCATCTTTAGAAAATGGTAATAGTTTGGCAGATTAGGTTGGGATAGTTTTAACTAGGGGAGATACACATATGACATATGTGACAAGTTCACAACAAACTAGAAACCGTGGTACTTCTATCACACGTATTTTGTAGAAACGTATTTTTCAATAAACGGACTGTTACATTGTTTGATGAAAGAATCATGGGGGGTAATTCCAAGTTGATCGCAGCAGGAATTTTTTTTAGCAGTTTGGCAAAACCATGTGCACTGCAGGGGGGGCAGATATAACATGTGCAGAGAGAGTTAGATTTGGGTGGGTTATTTTGTTTCTGTGCAGCGTAAATACTGGCTGCTTTATTTTTACACTGCAATTTAGATTGCAGATTGAACTCACCACACTCAAATCTATCTCTCTCTGCACATGTTAAATCTGCCTCCCCTGCAGTGCACATGGTTTTGCCCAACTACTAAAAAATTTAATGCTGCGATCAACTTGGAATTACCCCCCATATGCCCACATCACAAGCTGGCTACTGAACGAATTAAGCAGAATAGGTTTAAGTACATGACAATCTTTGTTGAGTATTAGAGATGAGCGCCTGAAATTTTTCGGGTTTTGTGTTTTGGTTTTGGGTTCGGTTCAGCGGCCGTGTTTTGGGTTCGACCGCGTTTTGGCAAAACCTCACCGAATTTTTTTTGTCGGATTCGGGTGTGTTTTGGATTCGGGTGTTTTTTTCAAAAAACCCTAAAAAACAGCTTAAATCATAGAATTTGGGGGTCATTTTGATCCCAAAGTATTATTAACCTCAAAAACCATAATTTCCACTCATTTTCAGTCTATTCTGAATACCTCACACCTCACAATATTATTTTTAGTCCTAAAATTTGCACCGAGGTCGCTGTGTGAGTAAGATAAGCGACCCTAGTGGCCGACACAAACACCGGGCCCATCTAGGAGTGGCACTGCAGTGTCACGCAGGATGTCCCTTCCAAAAAACCCTCCCCAAACAGCACATGACGCAAAGAAAAAAAGAGGCGCAATGAGGTAGCTGTGTGAGTAAGATTAGCGACCCTAGTGGCCGACACAAACACCGGGCCCATCTAGGAGTGGCACTGCAGTGTCACGCAGGATGTCCCTTCCAAAAAACCCTCCCCAAACAGCACATGACGCAAAGAAAAAAAGAGGCGCAATGAGGTAGCTGACTGTGTGAGTAAGATAAGCGACCCTAGTGGCCGACACAAACACCGGGCCCATCTAGGAGTGGCACTGCAGTGTCACGCAGGATGTCCCTTCCAAAAAACCCTCCCCAAACAGCACATGACGCAAAGAAAAAAAGAGGCGCAATGAGGTAGCTGACTGTGTGAGTAAGATTAGCGACCCTAGTGGCCGACACAAACACCGGGCCCATCTAGGAGTGGCACTGCAGTGTCACGCAGGATGTCCCTTCCAAAAAACCCTCCCCAAACAGCACATGACGCAAAGAAAAAAAGAGGCGCAATGAGGTAGCTGACTGTGTGAGTAAGATAAGCGACCCTAGTGGCCGACACAAACACCGGGCCCATCTAGGAGTGGCACTGCAGTGTCACGCAGGATGGCCCTTCCAAAAAACCCTCCCCAAACAGCACATGACGCAAAGAAAAAGAAAAGAAAAAAGAGGTGCAAGATGGAATTGTCCTTGGGCCCTCCCACCCACCCTTATGTTGTATAAACAGGACATGCACACTTTAACCAACCCATCATTTCAGTGACAGGGTCTGCCACACGACTGTGACTGATATGACGGGTTGGTTTGGACCCCCCCCAAAAAAGAAGCAATTAATCTCTCCTTGCACAAACTGGCTCTACAGAGGCAAGATGTCCACCTCATCATCATCCTCCGATATATCACCGTGTACATCCCCCTCCTCACAGATTATCAATTCGTCCCCACTGGAATCCACCATCTCAGCTCCCTGTGTACTTTGTGGAGGCAATTGCTGCTGGTCAATGTCTCCACGGAGGAATTGATTATAATTCATTTTAATGAACATCATCTTCTCCACATTTTCTGGATGTAACCTCGTACGCCGATTGCTGACAAGGTGAGCGGCGGCACTAAACACTCTTTCGGAGTACACACTTGTGGGAGGGCAACTTAGGTAGAATAAAGCCAGTTTGTGCAAGGGCCTCCAAATTGCCTCTTTTTCCTGCCAGTATAAGTACGGACTGTGTGACGTGCCTACTTGGATGCGGTCACTCATATAATCCTCCACCATTCTTTCAATGTTGAGAGAATCATATGCAGTGACAGTAGACGACATGTCCGTAATCGTTGTCAGGTCCTTCAGTCCGGACCAGATGTCAGCATCAGCAGTCGCTCCAGACTGCCCTGCATCACCGCCAGCGGGTGGGCTCGGAATTCTGAGCCTTTTCCTCGCACCCCCAGTTGCGGGAGAATGTGAAGGAGGAGATGTTGACAGGTCGCGTTCCGCTTGACTTGACAATTTTCTCACCAGCAGGTCTTTCAACCCCAGCAGACTTGTGTCTGCCGGAAAGAGGGATCCAAGGTAGGCTTTAAATCTAGGATCGAGCACGGTGGCCAAAATGTAGTGCTCTGATTTCAACAGATTGACCACCCGTGAATCCTTGTTAAGCGAATTAAGGGCTCCATCCACAAGTCCCACATGCCTAGCGGAATCGCTCCGTGTTAGCTCCTCCTTCAATGTCTCCAGCTTCTTCTGCAAAAGCCTGATGAGGGGAATGACCTGACTCAGGCTGGCAGTGTCTGAACTGACTTCACGTGTGGCAAGTTCAAAGGGCATCAGAACCTTGCACAACGTTGAAATCATTCTCCACTGCGCTTGAGACAGGTGCATTCCACCTCCTATATCGTGCTCAATTGTATAGGCTTGAATGGCCTTTTGCTGCTCCTCCAACCTCTGAAGCATATAGAGGGTTGAATTCCACCTCGTTACCACTTCTTGCTTCAGATGATGGCAGGGCAGGTTCAGTAGTTTTTGGTGGTGCTCCAGTCTTCTGTACGTGGTGCCTGTACGCCGAAAGTGTCCCGCAATTCTTCTGGCCACCGACAGCATCTCTTGCACGCCCCTGTCGTTTTTTAAAAAATTCTGCACCACCAAATTCAAGGTATGTGCAAAACATGGGACGTGCTGGAATTTGCCCATATTTAATGCACACACAATATTGCTGGCGTTGTCCGATGCCACAAATCCACAGGAGAGTCCAATTGGGGTAAGCCATTCCGCGATGATCTTCCTCAGTTGCCGTGAGAGGTTTTCAGCTGTGTGCGTATTCTGGAAAGCGGTGATACAAAGCGTAGCCTGCCTAGGAAAGAGTTGGCGTTTGCGAGATGCTGCTACTGGTGCCGCCGCTGCTGTTCTTGCGGCGGGAGTCCATACATCTACCCAGTGGGCTGTCACAGTCATATAGTCCTGACCCTGCCCTGCTCCACTTGTCCACATGTCCGTGGTTAAGTGGACATTGGGTCCAGCTGCATTTTTTAGGACACTGGTGAGTCTTTTTCTGAGGTCCGTGTACATTTTCGGTATCGCCTGCCTAGAGAAGTGGAACCTAGATGGTATTTGGTAACGGGGGCACACTGCCTCAATAAATTGTCTAGTTCCCTGTGAACTAACGGCGGATACCGGACGCACGTCTAACACCAACATAGTTGTCAAGGCCTCAGTTATCCGCTTTGCAGCAGGATGACTGCTGTGATATTTCATCTTCCTCGCAAAGGACTGTTGAACAGTCAATTGCTTACTGGAAGTAGTACAAGTGGGCTTACGACTTCCCCTCTGGGATGACCATCGACTCCCAGCAGCAACAACAGCAGCGCCAGCAGCAGTAGGCGTTACACGCAAGGATGCATCGGAGGAATCCCAGGCAGGAGAGGACTCGTCAGAATTGCCAGTGACATGGCCTGCAGGACTATTGGCATTCCTGGGGAAGGAGGAAATTGACACTGAGGGAGTTGGTGGGGTGGTTTGCGTGAGCTTGGTTACAAGAGGAAGGGATTTACTGGTCAGTGGACTGCTTCCGCTGTCACCCAAAGTTTTTGAACTTGTCACTGACTTATTATGAATGCGCTGCAGGTGACGTATAAGGGAGGATGTTCCGGGGTGGTTAACGTCCTTACCCCTACTTATTACAGCTTGACAAAGGGAACACACGGCTTGACACCTGTTGTCCGCATTTCTGTTGAAATAGTTCCACACCGAAGAGCTGATTTTTTTGGTATTTTCACCAGGCATGTCAACGGCCATATTCCTCCCACGGACAACAGGTGTCTCCCCGGGTGCCTGACTTAAACAAACCACCTCACCATCTGAATCCTCCTGGTCAATTTCCTCCCCAGCGCCAGCAACACCCATATCCTCCTCATCCTGGTGTACTTCAACACTGACATCTTCAATCTGACTATCAGGAACTGGACTGCGGGTGCTCCTTCCAGCACTTGCAGGGGGCGTGCAAATGGTGGAAGGCGCATGCTCTTCACGTCCAGTGTTGGGAAGGTCAGGCATCGCAACCGACACAATTGGACTCTCCTTGTGGATTTGGGATTTCGAAGAACGCACAGTTCTTTGCGGTGCTTTTGCCAGCTTGAGTCTTTTCAGTTTTCTAGCAAGAGGCTGAGTGCTTCCATCCTCATGTGAAGCTGAACCACTAGCCATGAACATAGGCCAGGGCCTCAGCCGTTCCTTGCCACTCCGTGTGGTAAATGGCATATTGGCAAGTTTACGCTTCTCCTCCGACAATTTTATTTTAGGTTTTGGAGTCCTTTTTTTACTGATATTTGGTGTTTTGGATTTGACATGCTCTGTACTATGACATTGGGCATCGGCCTTGGCAGACGACGTTGCTGGCATTTCATCGTCTCGGCCATGACTAGTGGCAGCAGCTTCAGCACGAGGTGGAAGTGGATCTTGATCTTTCCCTAATTTTGGAACCTCAACATTTTTGTTCTCCATATTTTAATAGGCACAACTAAAAGGCACCTCAGGTAAACAATGGAGATGGATGGATACTAGTATACAATTATGAATGGACTGCCGAGTGCCGACACAGAGGTAGCTACAGCCGTGGACTACCGTACTGTACTGTGTCTGCTGCTAATATAGACTGGATGATAATGAGATGTAGTATGTATAAAGAAGAAAGAAAAAAAAACCACGGGTAGGTGGTATACAATTATGGATGGACTGCCGAGTGCCGACACAGAGGTAGCTACAGCCGTGGACTACCGTACTGTACTGTGTCTGCTGCTAATATAGACTGGTTGATAATGAGATGTAGTATGTATAAAGAAGAAAGAAAAAAAACCACGGGTAGGTGGTATACAATTATGGATGGACTGCCAAGTGCCGACACAGAGGTAGCTACAGCCGTGGACTACCGTACTGTACTGTGTCTGCTGCTAATATAGACTGGATGATAATGAGATGTAGTATGTATGTATAAAGAAGAAAGAAAAAAAAACCACGGGTAGGTGGTATACAATTATGGATGGACTGCCGAGTGCCGACACAGAGGTAGCTACAGCCGTGGACTACCGTACTGTACTGTGTCTGCTGCTAATATAGACTGGTTGATAATGAGATGTAGTATGTATAAAGAAGAAAAAAAAAAAAACCACGGGTAGGTGGTATACAATTATGGATGGACTGCCAAGTGCCGACACAGAGGTAGCTACAGCCGTGGACTACCGTACTGTACTGTGTCTGCTGCTAATATAGACTGGATGATAATGAGATGTAGTATGTATGTATAAAGAAGAAAGAAAAAAAAACCACGGGTAGGTGGTATACAATTATGGACGGACTGCCGAGTGCCGACACAGAGGTAGCTACAGCCGTGGACTACCGTACTGTACTGTGTCTGCTGCTAATATAGACTGGATGATAATGAGATGTAGTATGTATAAAGAAGAAAGAAAAAAAAAACACGGGTAGGTGGTATACAATTATGGATGGACTGCCGAGTGCCGACACAGAGGTAGCTACAGCCGTGGACTACCGTACTGTACTGTGTCTGCTGCTAATATAGACTGGATGATAATGAGATGTAGTATGTATAAAGAAGAAAGAAAAAAAAAAACCACGGGTAGGTGGTATACAATTATGGATGGACTGCCGAGTGCCGACACAGAGGTAGCTACAGCCGTGGACTACCGTACTGTACTGTGTCTGCTGCTAATATAGACTGGATGATAATGAGATGTAGTATGTATAAAGAACAAAGAAAAAAAAAACCACGGGTAGGTGGTATACAATTATGGATGGACTGCCGAGTGCCGACACAGAGGTAGCTACAGCCGTGGACTACCGTACTGTACTGTGTCTGCTGCTAATATAGACTGGATGATTTGAGATGTAGTATGTATAAAGAAGAAAGAAAAAAAAAACCACGGGTAGGTGGTATACAATTATGGATGGACTGCCGAGTGCCGACACAGAGGTAGCTACAGCCGTGAACTACCGTACTGTGTCTGCTGCGACTGGATGATAAATAATGATATAAAAATATATATATATATCACTACTGCAGCCGGACAGGTATATATTATATAATGACGGACCTGCTGGACACTGTCTGTCAGCAGAATGAGTTTTTTATAGAATAAAAAAAAAAACACCACACAAGTCACACGACGAGTGTTTAACTTTTTCAGGCAATCACAATATAGTATACTATACTGGTGGTCAGTGTGGTCAGGTCACTGGTCAGTCACACTGGCAGTGGCACTCCTGCCTGCAGCAAAAGTGTGCACTGTTTAATTTTAATAATATGTATGTACTCCTGGCTCCTGCTATAACCTATAACTGCTCCCCAGTCTCCCCCACAATTAAGCTGTGTGAGCACAGTCAGATATTATACATAGATGATGCAGCACACTGGGCTGAGCACAGATATGGTATGTGACTGAGTCACTGTGTATCGTTTTTTTCAGGCAGAGAACGGATTATATTAAATAAAACTGCACTGGTGGTCACTGGTCAGTGGTCAGTCACTAGTAAACTCTGCACTCTCTAGTACTCCTAAACTCCAGTAAATCAAGTGTCTCTGTCTCAATCTCACTCTCTCTCTTCTAATCTAAATGGAGAGGACGCCAGCCACGTCCTCTCCCTATCAATCTCAATGCACGTGTGAAAATGGCGGCGACGCGCGGCTCCTTATATAGAATCCGAGTCTCGCGATAGAATCCGAGCCTCGCGAGAATCCGACAGCGTCATGATGACGTTCGGGCGCGCTCGGCTTAACCGAGCAAGGCGGGAAGATCCGAGTCGCTCGGACCCGTGTAAAAAAACATGAAGTTCGGGCGGGTTCGGATTCCGAGGAACCGAACCCGCTCATCTCTACTGAGTATATCAATTTATGTTGATTATCTCTGATAACCTGTTTAATATTTAATTTCTGACATATAAAAAGTACAATTGAATATGAAGCCACTTTTAATGGTTAACTGAATGGTGTAGTGTAGTGGTTCTGAAACTGGGTGCCTTGGGGTACTTGCACTTCCACACTGGGTTGGTGGTCAAGGACCAATTGAAATTATTTATCATGTGTAATTGGCAAAACCAGCGCCTGTGCCTTCCAATCATAAAATATGTGGAAAACAGAAATTAATCTTGTCCCTCAATAAATAACCGAACCTAAGGATTACATGAATTTTTCAAAAATAAACGTTTGGCCTAGGGGTGCGTGAAAATAATTCTGATGCTCTAGGGTGCATTGATTCAAAAAAGTTTGGGAACCAATGGTTTATTGTTTTACATGGAGCATGCTAGTGCTATCACATAAGTCCGATCAATATATTTAAATTTTAAATAATGATGTCATATATAGCTTTGTAGTGTGTATATTTTTAGTGGTGTTATTATTATATGTCAGATCACTTTATGATTATCTGCATTAGTTTTAAGTGCTGCTTGAGGAGAAACTTATAACGAGATGACGCTTAATACATTTTTAACAGTGATTGGACACTCAGCATTTAAGTAGAGATTATATGGAAATGAGCTCATCCTTTTGCTGAAAGTGCAGACTCTGAAACGCGTAAGTAAGACATATTTTACACAGAAACAAGTAAGAGACATCATCCGGGACCACTGCAAGACTTTATTCTGGTGAACCTTACAATAGTCTACTCCTGGGGTTTCTGTGGAGCCAGAGCTCTATACAGACAGAATGTACGACTATACACAGCAGTCCAGCAGTCTATTATCTAGCTGGAGAGATTATTCAGCTCCATAACACTCAAAGACCACAGTCCAAACTTTTTTTCCCCCCTAAGGTTCTTTTTTTTTAAAAAGCAATGAAAGACATTTCTCATTTTAGCAATATGCGGCAACAAGAAAAGACAGTGTATGAATTCCTACTGCCACCAATATTCTGGGATATGTATGTAAAAGACGTGACATAGTTTCTCTTTTGTTGTGGAAAGGAAGAAAGTACAGCTAATTTTATTCCCTTTTCCCTTTCCGATACCAGAGTTACACAAGAGGAGATGTATCAAGCTTTGGAGAAAGATTAAGTGGGGAAGTTGCCGAAAGCAACCATAAGCAATGTCATTATGCTAGATAAATGTCAGAAGCTGATTATTTGCTTTGGCAACTTGTCCACATTATCTCTCTCCAAGGCTTGGTACATCTCACCAGCAGTCTCATTAATATACTTCTACCTGGTAATCATAAATAAATAATCATTCTACAGCGCCAAGGTTTTATTTGAACCAGACCACCCAATCACAGCCTTGTATTGCTTATGGGTTTGCGGAGTAAGGAACACACACACACACCATGTTTTTTTATCTACCCATGATTGCTGCAACCACTCAAGGAGATGAGGGATGGTGCTTGGAATAAATATTTTCCTTGTATTTATGTTTTAATATGAATGCAAAGATATTCACTTTTGGTAGGAAGTCCTCATTGCTTCACACTAGAAGGCTGCTATGATAGGTGTACTCTATTTAAGAGTGTATGAGAGCTACAATTGTAAGCACGTAACGGGTAGTCTACCAGAATCTATGACCAGAAAACTTCCTTTGTTCTAGGAATAGTGTCATCAGTGTCAGACTGGGGCATGAGGGGCCCATCGGGGAAATGCAGTGGTAGGGGCCCATGTTTAGAAGTGGTCAGTCTGTAGAGGGGGTGCATGGTCTGGGCCCCTTGATAAATATACACAGTAAATACTGCTAGTGCATGCATGATAATGTACCAGATAAATACCAGAAATGCACTGTAGAAAATACTTCATAGTCATCTGCAGTATAAGGTAACATATGTATAATGTATAATTCAAGTGCACCGTCTGGAACATAATCCCTGGAGGAGATGGGGCCCAAAGCATTGGGGCCCACTGGGGGTTTTCCCCCCTGTTACCCTGTGGGCCAGTCCAACCCCGGTTATCACCTAGCGACAATTGTTTTTTGGGGTTGTGGATTTATATAATATAATACTAAACAATACATACTATGTAATAATGGGATGGCGTTACATTGCCGGCATTCGGGTTCCCAGCGTTCAGGATACCGATGCCGGAATCCCGATCACTGGCAATGCCACCAGCCGGAATCCCAGCTAACGGGCTATTCCCACTCGTAGGTGTCCATGACACTCATAGAGTGGGAATAGAACCTGTGGCGAGAGCAGTGAGCCACCGAGCACTCAAGGGACTTTGTTGCTCTCGCCCCCCCTGCCATCATTCTGGCGTCTGGGATCCTAGCGTTGGTATGCTGACCGTTGGGACCCGGCCGCCGACATCCCATACCCAACACGTAATAATTGTGCTCGGCATAACAGTGGAGGTCTTACACAAACCAAAATCTCATTTGAATGTAATATAAGCTCAGCAGAAAATGCCATGTTTTTTATTCATGTCACATTGTTGTGGAGAACTGTGCTGTTTGTATTCATTGCAATCTGCTCCTCTGACTTGAAGGCATGCAGGAAAATCAATTGAACTTAGTGACAAATAGAGACTTTGCATGTGTTTCCAATAGTCATATGGACAGAGAAATGTCAGAAAAATGTCTTTGGCTTCACCTCTATACAGCACTAGATAAAGGGAAATTTACATTTTGCATTTATTATAGTGCAATTGCAAAACTGACAATGCAGCCTATAATAAATATGGGTTCAGTTCTAGTAAATGTCCATATCATAACATTAATATTTTGTCTGTCAACTATAGAGCACTGTATGTTGATCAACAAATAAAGATAAATAATGGGCCATATCAAAAAGTATAATGAAGTTGTAATAAATGAAAAAGCTAATTTAAAGTCTATACATGAACTGTGATTAATCAATAAACGTTTACCTATAAATTGCCAGTAGTATAGGAATTACTGGGAACGTGTGGTGTGCCTAATGGAGACTCATGATAACAGACGGAGCACACATTTGTCACAATTCTGCAACCACCATGGAGTAGAGCACCTGATTGCACCAAAAGGTGTCCCCCACCTTGCATTTAACCAAACAGGTCTGTCAGTATGCAGGATATTATACTTAATGACATCAAACCTAACACTGATGAAGTACCACATTCTCGAATAAATAGCATGATTAGGAACCAGCCTCTAGTGGGCACCACTCACTGATAGCCTCTCACTAAGGCATGCTTCAATAGTAATACAGTAGCTGGTGAGGTTAGTGCTGCAGGGATGTAGTCATCAGGTTGACAATAATAATGTTGCATTCAGACGTAATGTCGACAGTTATGCAATGCTAAAATGTCGACAGGCAATATGTCAACATTTTCAGAATGTTTGTCATGTAAGATGCCGGCCCTGTCAGAATGTCAACATTAGGGTTAGGCTGTATAATGGGAGGGTTAGGGATAGGCATTAGACTTAGGGTTGGGTTAGACTGAGTGATGGGAGGGTTAGGGTTAGGCAATAGGGGAAGATTAGGGTTAGGCACTAGGCTGAGGTTAGGATTGGACTATAAGGAAGAGAGGTTAGGGTTAGGCTATGGGGAGGGAAGTTAAGGTTAGGCTATGGGGGAGGGAGGTTAAGGTTAGGCTGCATGATGGGAGGGTTAGGGTTAGGTACTAGGTTGAGGTGAGGTTTAGGCTAGGGTGGAGAGAAGTTAGGGGTAGGATTTAGGAATAGAGATGGGGGACTCTACTTACTGAAAAATATAGACTGATCCCTAAAGAGAGGAATAAGACAGCACATCTGTCTCCCAACATCTAACAGCAAACCAGGCTGGCCCGATACAAATCAGTCTACGGAAAAGCCAAAGAGAAAAGAGCAGGTGCCAAAGCTATACAGAATACAGTAATTATACCTATACACTATACAATATCTACACAGCATATATAACAAACAATACCCCTCCTTCTCCCTCTATGACCATACATCCAACCTACAGCATTACACTATGTACTTTTAATTGAGTTATGGTAATGTGTATTCCTTCCAAATGAACAAAACAAAAATACTAAATATAAAAATAAAATAAAAGGTAATAATGGATTTTTAATTTGTATATCTATTGTGATTGAGAGCTGCCTTGTAAACTGTTGACACGTGTGGCAGAGATCCAATAGTTAATCCAAAAGTAAACATGGGCACTGACCCTGAAGATATGAGACAATAAAAAATATGAGACTTACACAAAGTCTTCGCATTAAATTTATGTATTTAAACCTAAAATATAGTTAAAAACTGCTGTTCAAATGATTTCTACTTGGCTAGTGAATGTTGGTAATAACACTGTTTTAGACAGATAATGTGGAAAATAGATTCATTATTTAAAATGCAGTCGGATTAGACAGCAGTATCTTTGTAGTAATCTGAAACTGTAGGTACGTTTTATTTGTCTATTAGATTGGAATTGGGTATATCGTGCTAGGAATAGTATTCATATTTATATATTAACTGAAGCAAAAATTAATAGTTTTACTCTTGAGTTAACTTTTTAAGAGATATTGAAATATATTATTAGTTTATTAAAGAAAAAATTATAAATTTGGACATAATCAATTAGATATAATGTACTTGAATAACATTTGTAATATACTATGTTTAAATAAAGGATTGCCTTAGGAAAAGTATAATATTATTATATTAATGCAAATTTTTTAGATTGAAGACACATAAGTAAGATTGTGCAATAACACTTCAGTGCACTAATGTATTTATAGGAGTCTTCCTATACACTGTACACTGTTAAGAGGGCAAGAACTGCATAAGAACACAGGGCTGTGTCTATTTCTAAGGTGCACTGGACTGAGCAATACTGTACTTGTATATCTTCTGCAAAGTGCATCCATTAACAGGACTGTTACTAGTTCTACTAGTAAGAGGACCATCTGGATTTAAGAGCTGCGATTTGAACACCGGCGTTCTGTATCACCGGGGTCAGTGGGGCCCATACCACACATCCTGCACCTATTTTTCCAATATTTACCCGCCAGAGTTCCATGTTTGCAGCAATGCAGAAACCATTTGGAAAATGGCGCGACAGCCATTTTCCTGGCGTTTCTCACATGCACAGTAAGAAAATCACTGGGAAAATGTCCGCCACACCATTTTCCCAGAGACCTGTGCATATGCACTAGACTCTGGACAACACTAGAGTCTTCTAGTGACCCTAGTGCCTATTGCTCTGCTGGCTAGAGAGAAGGGGGCCAATACCCCTCTGATGATTTACCTGGATGATTTACTGTTATTGCATGTCTGTACTCCTTTTCAGATTACTGAATTTGTTTGATCTCTTAACAGGTAGAGCTTTGCTGTTCTATAAATTATGCAATTGCCATTGTCATACTGTATGTGCAAATAGGATTTTAAATACCTACCGGTAAATCCTTTTCTCGTAACTCCATAAGGGTTATTGGGGACAGATTTAGTACGATGGGGGTATAGACGGGTCCAAAGGAGCCAGTGCACTTTAAATTTCTTCAACTGGGTGTGCTGGCTCCTCCCCTCTATGCCCCCTCCCAGAGGCAGTTATAGGTAAAACAATGCCTGAAGGAGAAAGGAACAAAACAACAATAAGTGTGGTGAGATTTACACACCAGCACACCATAACATAACCTGGCCAGCAATGGCTGGCAACAGAAAACAGCAACAGCTGAACTGTAACACATAACAGATAACCTGCAGAAAGTCACCGCACAGAGGCGGGCGCCCAATATCCCTTATGGACTACGAGAAAAATTTTATCGGTAGGTATTTAAAATTCCATTTTCTCTAGCATCCATAAGGGACATTGGGGACAGATTTAGTACGATGGGGATGTCCCAAAGCTTCCAGAATGGGCGGGAACATGCGTAGACTGCTGTAGCACTGCCTGCCCAAACTGGGTATCCCCTTTGCCCAGGGTATCAAATTTGTAGATTTCGCAAAAGTGTTCTTCCCCGACCAAGTAGCCGCTCGGCATAGTTGCAAGGCTGAGACTCAACGGGCAGCCGCCCAGGAAGAGCCCACTGACCTTGTAGAGCGGGCCTTCAGAGACTGAGGAACAGGTAAGGCTGCCGACACATAGGAATGTTGGATAGCAAGCCTAATCCAACGAGCAATGGTCTGCTTTGAAACCGGACAACCCTTTTTCTGCACCTGACATAGATCTTCAAAGCACGCACAACATCCAAAGACTCCGGAGGAGCCGAAGCATCAGAACAAGATGGAACCACAATAGGTTGATTCAGGTGGAATGCGGAGACAACCTTTGGCAGGAACTGCTGTCTAGTCCGGAGCTCCGCTCTGTCCTCTTTTAAAGACCAAGTAGGGGATTTACACGATTGGGCCCCCAATTCTGAGACACGTCTAGCAGAAGCCAGGGCCAATAACATCACTGTCTTCCATGTGAGGTACTTGTCTTCTACCATCATCAGAGGCTCAAACCAGGAGGACTGTAGAAATTTCAACACTACATCCAAAGCCCAGGGTGCCGTAGGTGGCACAAAGGGAGGTTGTATGTGGAGTACCCCCTGTAAGAAGGTCTGAACTTCTGGCAACACAGCCAATTTCTTCTGAAAGAAAATTGAGAGAGCTGAAATCTGGACCTTAACGGAGCCCAGACGTAAGCCCTTATCCACACCAGCCTGTAGGAAATGTCCCAAGTGAAACTCTGCAGGTGGATACGTGCATTCCTCACACCAAGAGACATATCTCGTCCAGATATGATGATAGTGTTTTGACATCACAGGTTTTCTGGCTTGCACCATAGTGGCAATGACTTTTTTTGGAAAGCCCTTTGTGACCTAGGATGTTCTGCTCAACATCCATGCTGTCAAACAAAGCTGCTGTAAGTCTGGGTAGACGAACGGTCCTTGCTGAAGAAGATCCTTTCCTAGCGGCAGAGGCTAAGGGTCTTCTTTGGACATGTCCAGAACAGTTGCACACCACACCCTTTGGGGCCAATCTGGCGCAATCAGAATTGCTTGTACTGTGTGATATCTAATCCACTGGAGCACCCTTGGGATCAATGGAATCGGAGGAAATAGGTAGACCAGCGGTAAGGCCAAGGCAATGTCCGCACATCCACTGCACTCGCCTGAGAGTCTCTGGTTCGCAAGCAGTAGCAGTGAAGCTTCTTGTTGAGGCAAGATGCCATCATGTCGATCTGTGGGTATCCCCACCTGTCGACAATCTGTTGAAACACCTGAGGATATAATCCCCGCTCCCCCGGGGTGGAGGTCGTGGCGACTCAGGAAGTCCGCTTCCCAGTTGTCCACTCCTGGAATGAAAATTGCAGACAACGCTCTTGCATTTCTTTCCACCCAGAGAAGTATTTTTGACACTTCTCGCATGCAGGCCCTGCTTTTTGTTCCTCCCTGTCGATTGATGTATGCCACTGCCGTTGCATTGTCCGACTGAACCTGGATCGCCTGATCCTTGAGTAGCGCATTATAGATAGCTCGAAGTTCCAGAATGTTGATCGGAATTAGGGCCTCTTGGGCTGATCACCTGCCCTGGAACTGCGCCCCCCTGGGTGACAGCTCCTCATCCTCTCAGACTCGCATCCATTGTGATGAGTATCCAATCCTGAATCCCAAAGCGTCGACCCTCCAGTAGGTTGGAAGACTGTAGTCACTACAGGAGTGAAATCCTGGCCTTGGTTGACAGCCGAATCATCTGGTGCATCTGAAGATGGGAACCGGACCACTTGTTCAGGATGTCCAATTGGAAGGGTCTGGCATTAAACCTTCCGAACTGTATCATCTCGTATGAGGCCACCATCTTTCCTAACAATTTTATGCAAAGATGACTGGAAACTCGAGCAGGTCGGAGAACCATGCAAACCATTTCTTGAAGTGTTCTCACTTTGTCCTCTTAGAGCAGGCATGTCCAATCTGCGGCCCTCCAGCTGTTGTGAAACTACATATCCCACCATGCCCTGACACAGTTTTGCTGTCAGAGAATGCTAAAGCTGTGTCAGGGCATGCTGGGATGTGTAGTTTCACAACAGCTGGAGGGCTGCAGTTTGGACATGCCTGTCTTAGAGAAACACTCTCTGAGCTACAGTATCCAGTATCATGGCCAGAAAAAGGAGCCGTTGAGACGGCTCCAGATGGGACTTCTGTAAATTGAGAATCCACCCGTGGTGAGACAGAAGTTGGATAGTGCGATCGATATGGAGCAGTAGAAGCTCTCTGGAACTTGCTTTTATCAGGAGATTGTCCAGGTAAGGGACGATGTTGACCCTCTGGACTCTGAGTTGAAACATCATTTCCGCCATCACCTTCGTGAATAACCTCAGAGCTGTAGACAGGCCGAAGGGCAACACCTGAAACTGGTAGTGATCGTTCAGTATGGCGAACCACCTGATGAGGAGGCCAAATTAGGATATGTAGGTAGGCATCCTTGATATCCAGGGACACAAGGAATTCCTGTTGTTCCAGGCCAGCTATCACCGCTCTCAAAGATTCCATCTTGAATTTGAAAACCTTCAGGTAAGGATTCAAGGACTTCAGATTCAAAATGGGTCTCAAAGACATGTCTAGTTTTGGCACTACGAACAGACTGGAGTAGTAAGCTTGTCCTTGCTGTAGCAGAGGTACTGGAACAATGACCCGGGACTGGACCAACTTTTCGATGGCCAGTAGTAGCGTAACATGCATATTTTCCAAAACCGGCAAACCTGATTTGAAACTCCAGCTTGTATCCATGAGAGATAAGGTCCCTTAACCAGGCATATTGACAGGAACTGTCCCAGATGTGGCTGTAGTGATATAACCAAGCTCCCACCATGAGATCCCCTCGGGGTGGGTGGGCACCGTCACGCTAAAATCTTTGTGGAAGCTGAACGGCTGCTCTGTTCCTGAGAACCAGCAATGGCTGTTTTTTTAGGCTTACCTCTGGAGCCTCTAGCTGCATTCGAGGAACCCCGGGCCCTAGATCAAAATCTGGAGGACCGAAAGGACTGAATAGATGGTCCCGGGTAGGTATGCCTAGCAGGCGGAGCCCCTGAAGGGATAAACGTGGATTTCCCAGCAGTAGCTTTGGAGATCCATGTGTCCAATTTACCTCCGAAGAGCCATTCACCTTTGAAGGGAAGAGATTCCACATTAGGTTTGTCAGCGTCTGCAATCCACTGACTCAACCATATGGCTCTGCGTGCAGACACAGCCATGGCAGTGGTTCTAGCATTTATATTGCCAATCTCTTTAAGGGAATCACAGAGGACTCTTGTCGTGTCCTGAATGTGTTTTAGGAAAGTTACAGTAGTAACCAAGGTCATATCACCTGAAAGACCCTCTTGAATTTGAGTAGCCCATGTATGAATGGCATGTGTCATCCAGCAACCAGCAATGACCGGTCTGTGAGCTACACCTGCAGCAGTGTAGATAGATTTTAGAGTGGTCTCTATTCTCCTATCCCCCGGGTCCTTTACCGTAAAAGAGCCCTGAGCAGAGAGCACCGCCTTTTTAGAAAGGCAAGAGACTGAGACATCTACTGCTGGAGATTCTTCCCAGAATTTCCTGCCTTCAGGGGCTAATGGAAAGATATTTAAAAACCTTTTGGACACCAGATATTTTTTATCTGGACTTATTCAGGCTAATTTAAATAAATCATCCAATTCTTTGCAATTAGGAAAGGTGACTGTCAGTTTGTCTTGTGGGAGGAAAAATGACTGCTGATTAGTAGCAACCTCCAGGGGGAGCTTTAACACATCCCGTGTAGCCAATATGAGGGGTTCGATACCCTGTGTAGAGGTGGAATCCCCACTAATGGGATCCCCATCATCCCCATCTACCTGTACATCATCATCAGAATCTGATAGGATTGCAGGCAAAGCACGTTTTTGTGCATCTGTAGTAGACAGCGGGGGATGGGAAGAATCAGCCTTAGCAGTAAAGTTAGCCACTTCTTGTTGCAGTTCTTGTGTTTTATTGGCATTGGCAGTGAGCTGAGATGACATATATGACATCATGGTTTTTATAGCCCCCAGCCAGGAAGGCTCTGGACTCTCCCCAATGTTGTTATCAGCATTTTGTGACGACTGACTACACTGCTCACAGGGTATGGAGCCCGATGAACTAGGGGAGAATCTGGCATTACATACATTGCATGACTTCTGTTTCACCATAATGAAAGACAGAAACAATACACATACAACACAGACTGAATACAATACAAGCCTGCCCTATTGCATGTGAGGGGAGACACAGAAGAGAGAACACCAGAGCACCCAACGCTGTACAGCCCCAGTGAGACTGTCAGCGTATTATGTAGTAACATATAACAGTGATACTGCTGTACAGAGAAATCCCCAGAGGAATGTAAACTGTGCAGTAATAGCAGCTCTCCCCCTCTACACCCGGTACCAGTGATCCTGTGACCGTTTTGAGGAGCTGCATGAGGCTGCTGCTGCTTGCTTATGCAGAGGAAGGCACCAAAATGCCACTGAGCCCGTTCTGATGTAGCTCCGCCCCTCGCTATGGCGCCAGAGTTACTAATAAGTTTATACTGGCAATGTCTCCACAGGCTGTGTAGCTTCACATAAATGCTTGGTACAACACCCCTCCAGCCAGTCTCACACAGGTGCACACGCGGGTTCCCCCCCCCAAGCCTCACCCACGCTTTTGCCACAAACCGGGGGCCCCTAGCGGGGCCCCCGGTTTGTACTCACCTCAACGATCACCTTCAGTCTCTGTTAGGGGTGTGCGGCAAGCTGCGGCTGCGACAGCTAAGGCGCAGTGCCCCGTTGAACAAACAGCCCCTCAGGACGGTGGTCCTGCAGCGGAGAAGCGGCTCTGCACCTCAGGAGGCCGGTAACCATCTCCCCCCTAACTCCCATGGCGCAGGTATGCTGTTGCCCAAACAGCATACCTAAATAAGTAAAAGTTTAAATGAAATTGAAGAAAAAACTCTGGAGTATGCAGAGTGTACATCCTCTCCTGAGGGCACTTTATTCTAAACTGCCTGTGGGAGGAGGCATAGAGGGGAGGAGCTGGCACACTCAGTTGAAGAAATTTAAAGTGCACTGGCTCCTTTGGACCCATCTATACCCCATCGTTTTAAATCTGTCCCCAATATCCCTTATGGATGCTAGAGAAATGTGGTAACATTTTATTTGGATGATTTGTATAATTTTTTTTTTTAATTATTATATTAATTCAGCCTTTATTTACTACCCAAATGTTTGGAATTTAGCGTCTCTAACTCTCCTTTGGATGCCAGGCTCCATAGAACTCACACCTGCTGCTACTATGGTAGTGCCCTCTGTAAAAGGAATAAAACAACTCTAAGTTTGCTGGTTCATCTCTTCTTCTAGTTAATTCCTTATATTGGTTTTCCACCTTTTTTTGTTTCTTTAGAGGATAAGTGTGTGCTAAGATTGTTATGTCTCATAAACACCCTTAATCAACACGAATAAACTGAATTACTGTGCTATTTGCCAAATACTGCCATATTCACATGCAAGGGCACAATTCTCGGTAAAATAACCATTACCAAAACCAATACAGGTTGAGTATCCCATATCCAAATATTCCAAAATACGGAATATTCCGAAATACGGACTTTTTTGAGTAAGACTGAGATAGTGAGATCTTTGTTTTTTGATGGCTCAGTGTACACAAACTTTGTTTAATACTCAAAGTTATTAAAAATATTGTATTAAATGACCTTCAGTCTGTATGTATAAGGTGTATATGAAACATAAATGAATTGTGTGAATGTACACACACTTTGTGTAATGCACAAAGTTATAAAAAATATTGGCTAAAATTACCTTCAGGCTGTGTGTATAAGGTGTATATGTAACATAAATGCATTCTGTGCTTAGATTTAGGTCCCATCGCCATGATATCTCATTATGGTATGCAATTATTCCAAAATACGGAAAAATCCGATATCCAAAATTCCTCTGGTCCCAAGCATTTTGGATAAGGGATACTGAACCTGTACCAAAAACAGGCAGTTGCTTGGCACTCCTCAAAATATCTGGGGGGTGGCACAGCATGCTCAGTTAATGAGATCAGATGATTCTTTTTTGTTTTTTGTCATTACGACAATTTTTTTTCTAATAACTGGTGAAGGAGGAGGGGACAATGCTCAGTAAATTGTGGTGATGGAGGGGGTGGGGTCAGGGGGGTGGTGGTGAGGTTGGTGCTGCATTGACAGTAAGGAGGCTCCAACATGAAGGGGTAGTGATATGATGGGGGCGACCGATAATGTTGTGCTTTTGGGAAGGCCTGACCCCTAAATTTGCCCATGCAGAACACACTGTATCGAACATAGCACATTACAGTGAAAAAACATAATCACTGCATCAGGGGCAGATTGGGAACTGAAAGTGACCCTGGAAAAATGTGTAGAAGTGGCCTCACATGGGCAGCACCAAAGGTATTCTATGTAACCATGGCAGCAGCACCACCCCTCACATATCTACAATACAAAACAGGCCCTACATGCACATTGGCCCACCAGGAATTTTCCCTGAGAACACCATGGCCAATCCACCCCTGCACTGCATCATTTTCTGTATTGTTATCAGTGGTGGCTCCTACCTTTAGATTGATGATGCTGCCACTGCATGGGCTTGTTTGTGAAGACATCACTCAGACTGACATGCCACCAGCATGCCCGTCCATTTTCACTTGGCTATCCGCTATCAATGACTGATAAGCAGCAATGTTTTTTTTCCATTGGCACAGGGGAACTAAACTTAACACCTTGTAGCCAGCTAAATCCCATCCACTTTAAATGGTGTGCCACCTGCAATTCTGCACAGCAGGGAAGATTATTGATGTCGCAAAACATCAATGGTTCGCCTTCTATGGGTTCATGCCACGCTTGGGTATGTTTGACCGGCCCCTTGCGGGCTCTCTGCGCTCGCCACAGGTTATATTCCCACTCCATGGGTGTCATGGACACCAACAAGTGGGAATAGTCTCTGTTGGTCGGCATGCCGACCATCGGGATTTTCAAATGCCGGTATGCCGGCATCAATATTGTAATTGTGCCACTTATGTGGCACATCGATGGTTAATGCGCCGATACCATCCATACTGTATATCAACCTTCTGGGAATGTAACAGAGTAGAGGATGTACTTTATGAAGCTGTGTGTGTCTCCCTCTCGAAGAATGTTCCTCTTTTATGTGCCGTGGAGTTCTAATTCCATCTTGGAAAACATGCATTACTTTGTTTCAAAGCCATGTCTAATACAGTATCAGGGGATTGGATTGAGAAGGGCTCAGCTTTTTTTGCACCTACAATCTAGCAAAAGCTTCTGCAGCCATTACCGTTCCCAGAGTGCTGATCCGATTCCATAACAACATACAAATCCAGAGTGTGCTGCTAGCAATAGCATTATACTGTCCCAGGTATTACATCAACAAAAACTATTTACACTGAGTGGAACTACTTTCTCCCTAGTGTAAATTTTTATCAACACACCAGATTAAGGGGCCTATTTATCAATTAGTTTTAGCTATTTAAAATTATATAATAAATGGTGCTCCAGACAATCAGCTCCCTACTGTCATTTTTCACACACATGACAGTTAGGAGCGGATTGGCTGGAGCACCATTTATCATACACAACAAGTTTTAAAACTCATTGTAGATGATAAAACTCATTGATAAGTCAGCCCCTTAATGTCTGATATTTTTCAATGCTTCTCAAATTCACACTGAAACATGACATACAGAACAGATACTGAGCCTAATTCAGAATTTGATGTAGTGTCAATGCAGGATGTAAGCAGCTAATGAGTCACACTGCGCATGTGTCCTGATGGTTACTGCAAGGGAGACATGGAACAAATTTGGACGCACAGAGAAGCAATTTTGGTGGGAGTTCCTGGCAGGTAACCGGGTGGCCAATCAGACGTAGGCTTGTCATGGGCATATCACGGCCAGCAACTGTGCCTTTTGCTGCAGTTGCTCTAGAACCAGCGACCATGTTCCAACAGACATTCTCAATACGGGCTTGTTCAATGGCCCTCATTCCGAGTTGATCGCTAGCTGCATTCGGTCGCAGCGCAGCGATTAGGTAAAAAAGCGGCATTTCTGCGCATGCGTACGGGCCACAGTGCGCATGCGCAAAGTATTTTTACAAAAAACTATGCAGTTTTACACAAGGCCGAGCGACGCTTTTCAGTCGCTCTGCTGATCGGTGAGTGATTGACAGGAAGTGGGTGTTTCTGGGTGGTAACTGGCCGTTTTCCGGGAGTGTGCTAAAAAACGCAGGCGTGTCAGGTAAAAACGCAGGCGTGCCTGAGGAAACGGGTGAGTGGCTGGCCGAACGCAGGGCGAGTTTGTGACGTCAAAGCAGGAACTAAACTGACTGAAATGATCGCAAGGTAGGAGTAGGTTTGGAGCTACTCAGAAACGGCATGAAAATTTTTTCGAGCAGTTCTGCTAACCTTTCGTTCGCACTTCTGCTAAGCTAAGATACACTCCCAGAGGGTGGCGGCTTGGCGTTTGCACTGCTGCTAAAAGCAGCTAGCGAGCGATCAACTCGGAATGAGGGCCAATATCCGATGGTGCGACCAATGTGGGAGCGATGGTACTGAAAGCGGCGGATTAGCGTTGCAGCTGGAGACCATCTCAGTGGACAGTCCCTCAGCAGCATCATTAGCATAAAGACACAGTCGTGCTGCACAAACTGACGCAGTCATGGCTGCAGCTGCGGCCATCTCTGTATCAAACCCGCTGTGTCTTATTCCATTTTCACAGTTTATCTATTTACTTGTATATCAGTCACCAACATTTACACTGAAGATCTACACTAACCAGCCCTTTCAGTGTCAGTATTGCTTTTTCTCTATTACAACAAAAAAAAAAGAAAAAGGTGGTAAGGGATGAATTGGGATGGAAAACCAGCCGAGAAAATTTATGGAAGCAGCCCTAATCAGGGTGCGGTCTGTAGAGGGGGGCAGGATCCTTCCTCATAGGGCCCGTTTCTGAGTTGGATGCAGTTGTGGCCTTCCTTGTGCCTTTGCTGCAGTTGCATCTGTGACTGTATGCCAATTCTGATAAAGTGCCCTTCTCTGTTGTACATCCGTGCATCCAAATGTGCAAGGACTGAGACGCCCACTGTCAGTGTCTACAGAATCTGCAATCATGCTTTGTGCATCTTTAGATTCCACCAATGGTCACACCATTGAGACCTTCACCAGTCCTATGGTAGGTGCAGATCATCCATCTGAGTATGGCCACCTACTGTATGTTAGCAATTCAGCATTTCAGTACACAACCACCTTTTAGCAACATGCCCATACTACGTTACATCTGCTTCTGATTAGCCCACCCCCTGTAACTGTCTAGGAATTTGCAATAACATTTCTAATAAACTTCTTGGTGCGTGTCTGAATCTGTAATACAACTCTGTACGAACCCCAATCATGATGCATGTGCAGATGAAAAATCTTGTGCAAGAAAAATAAACATATTGGCCTTCACAGGAAAAAAACACACATTAGCCCCACAGTAAAAACACAGACATTGGCCCCTACAGGAAAAAAAACAAACACATTGGCCCCCACAGACATAAAACAAACACGTTGGCTCCCGCTGCCAAAAAAACCCAAACACATTGGCCCCACAGGAAAAAAATCCAAACACTCCGGTCCTCACAGAATAAAAAGTAAAAACACATTGACTCCAAAGTATAAAAATAAAACACATTGGCCCCACAGGACTGCAAATACCTGAAGTGCGGCAAATGGCCCAGATGATGCATTAATCATACCGGGCTGGCATGCAGGGTGAGCAGACCCAGCAGACAAGATAAGCCAGCCTGACAGAGGAGTGATAGGGACTGGCACAGATGGAAGTTACCCACTGTCCTGGTGACCCAATACACCCCTAGTGGTACTCATACAAGAGTGCTGGTACTCACCTACAGTTACAAATTGGTATAAGATTACAAGTTGGTACAAGATTCATAGTAGCTTCCATACAATGAACAAGTCTTCAGACTAATTCACTAATTTTGTCCTGTTTCTGTAACATGTTATACCTATTAGCAGAGTGTTGCGGTGTTTGATAGTGATGTTAATCCACACAATTGATAGTTAACCAGAACGCTGGTTTATTAACATATAAAAACAAAATTTATTAATGTGGAAGATGTTCTGCAGCAGCAGTAACTCATATATATATAACAGGCTGGTACAGTGAAAGCGCGGCACTTATCGCTATACGTCATGCGGCTATGGTAAGGTAGTGACTCTGACAGTATGAGATGAAAGGCTGTACATTCATGCAGACTGACTCTCATTGGGAGGAACATGCACTGCCCACTGCTCTCCATCCCGCTCAGGAAGTGCGGCACACGCCACAGGAGGAAACGTCTCTCTCTCTCCACTACAGGAGGAACTGTGTCATCAGTCTCTGCCTCCCTGATGCTCCTTCACTAGAGGGCAAACACTAGAGGATGCACACCCAGTGTAATGTATACACAGAAGACAAGGTACTGAGTGCATTATACTCTAACAATACCGTATAAATTAAAAATTATATGCCCCCCAAAAAGGTGCCGGTACTGTTGAGTACCATCAGAGCCACCATCACTGAGCATCTCATCTACATCAAGAGCATACTGTATATGTTTTTATTTTGATTGCTCATGGTTTATTTGGTTTTTATATCAACTTTCTTCTACCATGCCCGGCAGACACTATTTTTAACATGCCACTAACGTGTAGGCGAGCAACCCCGTGGGCAACCCTGTGGCAATGAGCATGAACCCCATGGCAACGAGCATAAGACACCTGGCAGTAAGCATTAAACCCCTGGAAATAAGCCTGAAACCCCTGGAAAAGGGCACAAAACCCTTAACAACGAACATGAGACCCCTGGGATCGAGCATGAGACCCCTGGCAGTGAGCAGGTAATTTAAAAATAATTAGAAGCCTTACTGTGGGGCATAATTTGTAAAGGACATTATTATGTGTGAGGCATAAAATGGTGTCAGGGGCATAACTGAATGGGGCATAATGTGTAATAGGCATTACAGTGTTTGACATAATGTGTGGCATAATGTGTAATAGGTATTACATGGTGTGGCATAACGTGTAATAGGCATTACGGTATGTGGCATAACGTGTAATAAGCAATATGGTGTGTAGAATAATGTATAATAGGCATTACTGTGTGTGGCATAATAAGTAATGAGCATTACGGTTTGTGGCGTAACATGTAATGGGCATTACTGTGTGTGGCGTAATGTGTAATGGGCATTATGGTGTGTGGCATAATGTGTAATGAGCATTACGGTATGTAGTGTAATGTGTAATGGGTATTATAGTGTGTGGCATAATGTGTAATGGGTATTATGGTATGTGGAGTAATGTGTAATGGGTATTACGTTGTGTGGGAACAAATTGTGTTATGGACATTTTGGTGTGTGGCATAATGTGTAATGGGCTGGTGTTGTGTGGCATAACGTGTAATGGGCATTATGGCATGTGGCATAATGTGTAATGGGTATTATGGTGTGTGGTGTAATGTGGAGTGGGCATTACGGTGTGTAGCATAAAGTGTAATGGGCATTACAGTCTGTGGCATAAAGTGTAATGGGTATTACAGTTTGTGACATAATGTGTAATGGGCATTACATGTGTGGAATAATGTGTAATGGGCATTACAGTGTGTGGCATAACTTGTAATAGGCGTTATGGTGTGGGGCATAACATGTAATGGACACTATTCTGAGGCCACTTCCCTTCCCCATGAAACCATGCCCCTATTCTTTGCGTGCTAACCTTGTTTGGCATAAAGGGGGTGGGGACGCCAATGATAACTTTCACCGTGGGCACCACAAGGTTTAGAACTGGCCCTGTATGTGTCCCCTGATGGTAACCAGCAGGACACATGCTCAGTGTAATGTATCTAGGACACGTGCAGAATTAAAACATTAGGCATTTCTGCTAATGTTTTCATTACATCAACCTTAGTCTCAGACCACTAATTTGTGTATTTTGAGATGCATTTTTCTAAGGATATGTGCAAATCAGTGGGGTCAATTCAATTAAGACTCGAGCAATGTTTCACCCCCACGACTTAGGCTATATGACATAGGGCTGCGTCCAGAAATCAGAGATTCTGGAGTGAGAACAGGCCGAGAGGTGGGCAAGCTTTGCTGTCATTGCCGGCGTTTAAAATGCTTTTGCAAAGGCAACTTGTCTCCTTCGCCCCTAATTGAATTGACCCTAAATTATTATGTAAGTATGCGGCAGCATTACAAACTTGCTCATCTATTCTAGCACAGTCTATGAAATGACAGTTGGAAGTTAATTGGTTGATGTGGGTAATTTATTCCCTTTATCTCTCTTGAAGGCTTGATACATCTTCCCAATAAAATACTGTTTATTGCATCCTCATTTATGTCAAATATGATATTGTCAATGTCATTCATTTTAATGTTTTCATTAAATTGGTATGTTAAAGTCTGTAAATGTACTGCACATCCACTAAGAAAATGTGCGTGCATGGTGCCACTCAGAGCACGTGTAAGGATCTTAGTGGTGCACCTCCAAGGATGTGCAGTAATAAAGTAGCTCTGTGAGGTCAGGCAGCTTTTACTGGTGAGTATCTCCTGTGAAATGGACAATTACTGCTTCTTGAAGCTCAGCTAAATATTTGATCCTGCACAAAATCTCAAAAGCCGTATTACCTGCACCCAGTAAGCAAGGAATTGCACCCTTTCAGCCATATTGATGCTCAAGCCATGTGCTCCCATGTACAGGGGATATTGACAAAGTTTAAAACTTCAAACATGATGATTTTAGTTAGAACTATATCAAATGACTGTTGCTGGGACAGTGACTAAGATAAGAACTCATCCCAACAAAGAGTGAGTAGTACAGTGGCAGCTTACTGCCGCTTTGGACATGGCTTGCCTACCTCAGTATGTGTGAGTATAGGCTGATGGAGGGGTGGGGTTGGTTACCTAACGGAGAATTTGGCTGCAAGCACTAGTATTTTGGGATCGGCTTGAAACATACTCTACTTGCCTACTCCCCGGATTCTGTGGGAGACGCACAAATTTTTGGGTAGTCCCCCGCACCCCTGGAAGAGTAGGCAACCCTTCCTAGTGAAGTGGGCAGAAGAGGGGAGATAAATATCCTAACTACCTGGTCCGCGGAGGAGGGGACGGAGCCTAATGACCCAATTCTATTGTAATCATGTTATTTTAGCCCACCCTCTATGCAAATTGCAGCATTTTACAGTGAGGGGTGGAGCCTAATGGCACAACTGGTCCGGCTCTACCCCCATCACTGGCCACCTTCTACTCCTCTCCCTACTTCTCCCAGAGAGGAGAATTCAAATGTAGGGAAGTATGGCTTGACTGATGTCATGAGGAATATACTATTATGTGGACTTTAGAATGGAAACATACAAAAGAGGTTAACAGTAGCAGATCTCGCATTCAAACGTGCAGTGCAAATAGTGGTGTCTGTGGAAACATCAGCTAGAGACGTAGTTGAATTGCATCAGGAGTCACAGCAATGCCCACAGATAACAAAGTGGATGCGGTTTCAAGGGTGAGTAAAACAACCATAATACAGACTGATCAGAGGTGTAACTACCATTTGTGCATCAGGTGCATTGCACTGGGACCCCAGAGTAGTAAGGGGCCCACTGCTGCCCAAACCAGCAATGAGTTTTCCCCTTACTGCTACCCCCAGACCATTTTGAGCAATGTTGGATTAATGGCCCAGTGCAGAGAGCAGGGTGGGCTCCACTGCCTGAGGGACCTGCCCTACTGCCTGAGGGACCAGCTCCTTACCTTAGAGAGGCAGGACTTACTTTGTGTGTGCTGGACTGATAGTGGAGTCCCACCACCTATCAGCACTGATAATCAGTCACTTACTGCCTCTAATTAACAGACAGCTGTACATTTTTTCTGATTCACTTCTGTCTGTGAATTATAGGCAGCTCCAAACTGGTGTAACTGAAACTATCAGAATCTGCCTGACCGAGTACCAGACTGAGGAAAGCACAAGAGGTGGGGGCCCCTGTCACAAAGGTAAATGCTCCCTGTTCTTCACACCTCACAGGATATTGTGCTTGTACTCCTGATACCCACTGCCTCCCCCTGTCACCCTCTGCCTTCCCATGCCACTCTGCCTCTTTCTATCACCCACTGCCTTGTAGCATATTGTGGACTTGAGATGGGTCGGCGGGGTTTTTTGGGCGATTATGTTTTTGCACCTGGGTCCACCACCCACAATTTCTGCCACTGAGACTGAGCTCAATAGACAATGTAATAAAAGGGGCCCCTGCTGGGTGGTGCCCCTGCAGCCGATACAATTGAGGGAAACACTCAGATGCTAGAGGTCCTACTCGACCTCTAGCGTCTGTCTCCCTTCTCTCTTCCAGATGCTAGAGGTCAAGTAGAACCTCTAGTGTCTGAGTGTTCCTCTCAATGGTATTGGCTGCAGTGAGTGCCCACGCAGCCCATGGTGCCTGCTGCAGCCAGAGTGCGGGGTGCGGGCAGCGGCGGATGCCTGCGGTGTGACTGCAGCTGCACCTACAGGCCGCAGCACTCCAGGGGCACGCCTGGCTTGTCCACACACAGAACCACTCATGGACGAATATCGAAATTGCATGGTCGATGAATTGGGAGATTTGTTAACTTGTCAGGGGTGTGTCAGTGTTAAGGATTATGTCAGTGTTAGGGACTCTGTGTCAGGAATGCACTTCCACATCCTAGCACCACAGTCGGTGGGTGTCTCAATTGGCTGCCCATCAGCTGCGATATTAGCCCTCAGATGCTGTTGTGGCAACGAATTGCTGCAGCTGCCGCTGCAATCGTGTCCACCTATTAATCACTCCCCAGGTCTTAATTGTGCTGTAGTACCTTCGGGTAACAAATTTATGGATCAAACATTTCTTTATTAATATTTTACAGTTGGCCTAGATATTGTATTATGAAAATGGAAAGAAGTGAAGCACTACATAGTGATACTGTTCCCTTTACTGCTAGATGCAGTGTTCTATTTTTAAAGAATGATGTTAATAATAAAAAGGCAGGGATTTGTGAATAGTAAATACACAAGACATATTCTGGTGGTCTGTATGAGAACAGACTTCCATTTGATTTTCAATTTTATATGTGCTAGAGCTAATCTTCATACTGGGGAACATTTAGATGACATTCTGTTATTTCATATAGCCCAAGGGAGAAAATGATGACATTTTAAAATGGTACTGAGTGGAAAGCACACAAACAGTGCAAAAGCTTTACAACACATAACGAAGTACAATACAGTGCTATAACAATGCTGAATTAAATAGGACTGCAATCTTGTCTTCCAGTATTCAGGGCCATATTTAAATGAAAATACAGTAAATTTTTAAATTAAGAATCAAAAATGTATTATCATTTTATTTTTATTAAGAAGAAATATTCTCTTAGATAGCTACTGTAGCATACAGTAGTATTGTTGGATTGTTAATGTGCCTTTGAGGAACGGGCTGGGGAACACTGTTCCATGGGCTACAAGTTTTCACTATTTTTCAGAAAGAGATCCCTCTCCCGTAATGGGTGCTAGGACATCCACAGAAACTATGGGGGTCATTCCGAACCGATCGCACGCTGCACTTCTTCACAGAGGTGCGATCGGGTCGGAACTGCGCATGCCGGGCAACGACACCGGGAACGAGGAAAGCGGTCGCAACCGAGTCCGCAAGAAGATTGACAGGAGGAAGGCAAGTCAGGGCGTCAACCGACGGGAGTGGTCCAGCGAACGCTGGCGTGTCCAGGCGTTTTGAGGGCGGATGTCTGACGTCAAATCCACGACCTGCATCGCTGTATCCGTCGCACAGGGTAAGTAGGTCTAGGGCTGGTCTTGTTTTACGTGAATCTTTTTTAGCATAGCAGGGCTGCACAAGCGTTCGCAGCCCTGCTATGCTAAAATACACTCCCCCATAGCTGGCGTGAGGTTTATCGCACAAGCAGCAAAAATATGCTATGTGCGATCAACTCGGAATGACTCCCTATGTCGGGACTTATAGCGTAAACATTACATTACTTTATTCTTTGCACTTCCTAAGTATTACTGTCCCTACGATTCATTTTAAAACATTTCCCCAATAAATAATTCCTTATTGCTGCAATATGTAGTGATAAGGAATTATGTTTATCGGGCCATTTTTGCATCCAATGGTAAACCGTCCCCTTTTTCTCTGTTTAACCATAATGTAATAAACATTTTCAAATTGCTCTGACTACTAACTTATGCAGTTCCTATGGTAATGAAGATGTCCAAGTATCTTGAAAAAGATAGCTGAAAGGTTTAAGGAATCTGTATCTCACACAGTATATCTGAACATAAATAGACTGTAAAACATTGATATGTTATTACTGTATTGTACAGTGTATTGTAGGGAAAAAAAATAATGTTGTTCCCATTGTCATCTCTTGCTAACATGGTGACTAAGGTTAATATTTATACAACAGAAAACTTGTAATGAAAACAAATAAGAATAATTATCTACTAATATTTATGTATATAGCACCAGCATAATGTTTTTCACTTTACAAGTGAGAAGAAAACAGTAATAAAACGAGACTATAATAGCAGACAGACAAAGAGGTAAGAGGACTGAGCTTACAGGCTTACAATCTGCTGCATACTTTCTAACTTCCTGGCTGCCTTCTCTGAGAGGGGAGCAGCCATGTTGGCCCAGCAGGGGTAGGACATCATGTGTAAGAGCTTGTGGGTGTGGATGCATTATTGAATTATCGTGGTCCCATCACCGCTACCCAATGCCACAATTACCTGCATTGTAAAGCAGGGTCAGAGCCAAGATGAAGAAATTCAGTGTGAATCCTATTTTCGGCCCCCGTGACCTTCCACTTCTTTTGATTCTCGCTCTAGGAGATTTGCCCACTCATACAGGTGGCTAGGAGCGCCACCTTTTCTCCAGGACTTTCCTGCCATACCTGGAGAGAAGGCAAGTATGATCTAATGGAAGCAGTTAGCTTTCCGACGAACGGGTTCCTGGCGGTTGCGATACCGATGATTCCCGGCGTCGAAGTACTGACGCCAAATGGGATGCCGGCATCAAAGTACCGACAGCCGACATCCCGATCGTCCTAACAGCGGGACACGCTGTCAACCTGCTGGGGGGGGGGGGGGGGGTAGGTTTAGGCAGCAGAAGGGGAGTTAGGATCAGGGCACAGGCATGGGAAGGTTAGGGTTAGGGACCGGGGTGAGAGGGTTAGGGTTGGCCACATAGAAGGTGAGGTTAGGGTTAGGCACCAAGTGGGGAGGGTTAGGTTTAGGCAGCGGGGAAGGGAGGGTTAGGGAGGCACCACCGGGGAGGGTTAGGGTAGGGAAAAGGTGAGGGTTAAAAGGCAAAATGGTGGGCTGTCGGGATTCTGATGGACGGGATGCCACTGTCGGCATACTGACGGCCGGCATCCTGTCCATCGGCAAATCATACTGAACCCTGATCTACTGATCTTCTGAACCCTGATCTACTGTTTAAAAAATATATAAACTTTTTTAACCAACTGACATCAATATTGACGTCTTTAACATGGATATATGCAGTTGCCTCATTTGCCATGGACTTGCCCTGGTTCAGAAATATATGTTTTTCTAAACAGTATGCGCCATGCAACACCATGCTAAGGAAATGTATTCATTTACCGCATATACAACATTCATATTTAAAAGGTTTTTATTTGACATTTTAGGTGTCAGTATGAATTAAGTGTCTTGGCTGCTCAGCTTATACATTCTTCATGTTTCCTCTGTTGGGATACAAAGTTTATCTACTTGTTTATTTATGTGCATTACAATGTCTGTGCCCGGGGCAAGAAATATGTTTGTCAGGTACTATGAAATATGTCACATCCAATCACTGGAGAAGATATATCAATGATATTTGATTGGGAACATTGAAGCCATCATAGCTTTGTAAAAAAAACAATGACATTAAATATCAGTCTGAATCTTACTCTAAGAGAAAACGTACATTGTAAGCACGAATAGAGGAGTAGTAGCTTTATATATTTGTAGATTAGGTATTATATATATCCAGTGTCACCGTATTCCATTTTAAAGCTGGTGGTAAATCAAATATAAAACCTCTTACGTATTAAAAAACAGGGACACATTTTATTACTTGTAAGAACAAATCAATATTGGCACAGCTCTGTAACCAGAATACCTTCAGAGCAACTGTGACTTCTTAAGCTTAATAAGCTATACAATATATGTGACATTACATTTCTATATTTAGCCTCCTCTCAGGCATTGGGTAGTGTAAAGGCCAGGTAAATCCAAGCCTAGGGCAACAGAGGAGCAAAGGGAAAATCTGCTTTACTAGTTTGATTTTGTTTTTTTGTTTATAGCAATAATATAGTGATAAGTTATTTACATATTATATTTTTAAACAGTTTTTCATGCTCACAGTCTGGGCTAAATTAATCCCATTTATTTTATAGAAAATGCGATATGGGTTGGAACATTAGACAGATTATGTGGTAAGAAGCAGGAGGTACAGAAAGAGTGTCTAATACCCCTTTCACATTCGCTAAAATAGCCCGGTATCAGCCCGACATATTGCCGGGTCAACACAGGTCAGTGTGCGATGTGAAAGGGACCTTGGAGAATTCCCGGGTCGCCTGACCCGGTAATTCATCCCGGGTAATAAGAAGGGTTATTCCCAGGTTGAATACCGGGTCAGTGGCAGTGTATGTAAACGGGTTCCTGGGTAGATGCGACCTGGGACCCGTTTACTACATAGGGAGAGGTGGCGTGGGGATGAGCTCATCTCCCAGCGACACCTCTATCCCCGCTGCCGGCTACGCCCAACACCGCTATGGCAACCGGCACAGCATATTGCTGGGTTGGGAAGCCAGCGCTGAGGCTCCAATGCCGGATCCCACCTGGGAAGGACCCGTTTCCAATTTCCGGGTGGGATCCGGCATTTGAGATGCCAAAGAACTGGTTATGCCTATTACATTAACCATAAATATTTGAATTTGTCCTGGACACCAAACCAGGGCACTCTTGCATGTGCCACATGGTTCCCAGTTTGGGAACCATCGGCCTATACTAAGGGTGTAGTGTTGGTCTTTTAGGCTCAACATTTTTTTATGAAAAGTGTACAGTAGCAACATTAAATTATAAGAAAACAACAATACTAGTGGTACCCCCTCATGCAATATAAAGGATCATTTATGGACTTATTGCAAATGTGCTTATTTATAAGTATTGTACATCAGTACATCAGAGTTAAGACTAGAACTTTAGAACCACTCTCTTCCTTAATCTCAATATTTTCATTGTCAACAAATAATGCTGGCTGTATTACATAAATTAGTAGAGTAAGGGACACATAAACTGTCTTATTATATATTTTACTATTGTACATACAAATGTTTTTATTACATTAATCAAAATGCACATAATGCTTCTCATACAATGTTTGCCTGGAAGGTACAAAAATTAATTTAAAGTACAGTATGAGGATATGAGGACCATTTTCTGCCACCTTTTAAGATATGGAAGAAACCAGCCTGTTTAAATGAAAGAAAAAAATCTATAGCCCCTGATGAACTAAGAACTCACCCAACCTAAATGCGCCATATCTCTAAACCCCAACGTTCAAAGTCTCTCTTCCTTATTGCCTTTCCATTGCAACATTTTGACTTCTGTTTAAATTTTGAGTTATTAACCTTGTGAAATTTCTCATACATATTTCATCACCAAGTATTCTATGTATTTCCTCCCTTAGGAGATTGTACTGAAAATAATGTATTTATTTAGATGTATTTAATATGTTTAGTCAAAGTACAATAAAATCTGTAATACAGAGGGAGATATTCAATTGGCCATGGTAATTTACCACAGCTAATGGATTTACCGGTGGCTATCCTATTAGCCCCAATGCTGGCGCTTATCCCCAAAGGCAGGTGAAAAATGCATTTTTTTCCACGATACGTATATCTGCGGCTTTATGTGTATCCTATGTTTTTTGTGTGAAAACTGGTAATTAGGCAAACATTTACAGCATTTTTTTTTCCTTCAATTTAAAAATTATTGCAGCCAATAGGATACCTCCAGAGAAAACATAAGATAAAACATGCTAAGGATTAGCCAAAAATGATAAAACAAAATAAAGACTTCAACTGCTCATAAATGCAAATAGGAATTTTTTGGAGTATTTATAGCACAGTTTGATTTTAAATCCATGATGATTATAGTGGTAATACCGTATTTCCTAGCATGATGGGCATGTCTTTTACCAAGAGATGAAAGACATAAATGCAAAGAAAATGACATTTCAGAAATAAATTTAAAAGTAAAGAATTTACAACAAGTGTTGTAAGTGTAGAAATATGATTAAGATGTACACAACAACATGGTAATTTTAGAAACATTCCTTTGACATGTTTACAGCTACAGTGGGTATTCACTTTTGAAATACTAGCTCTGAACAGTACTTTAACTGTCAAGCAATGAACATTTCCAGAAGTTACAAACCGAAAATCCACACCAAATATATCCCTCTTGCCACCACAGCTAATCTTTTCTGACATGTTACAGTGTTAACATCTCATGGAAGAGCTACAAAGTGCAAGGTACAGTTACTGTAAATCTCAGTTTTCAGCAATAGCTACAAAAGCCAACAGTAAAAGCCAATGGTAACATGGTTATTTCAAACACTTTAATTGCTTCAAAATTCAACTAAAAGTGTAATCTGTGGCAAAATAGTATTATGGCACAGTATCACACTGGAAGACCAAGGATTCATATTGGAAAAGGACAAAGGAAGTTTTGCTCTGTCAGAAATAAATAAGAGTATGCAGATATCAATTCTAGGTGTGACTTCTGTGCTGTGTTTCTCTTTGCTGTCCATGTACGTGTGTGATACCCGTTACCGACAGTTGGGATGCCGGTGCTCACATGACTGACCACGGCATTCCGACTTTTAGAATGCCGACAGGGGATGGAGCAAGTAATTTACCCCTCCCCTGCCCCCTACACTAAACCTAACCCGCCTGGGATGGGTTAGGTTTAGTGGGGTGATGGCTACGGCTAATCACAGGGGGTGTCGGCTAGGGCTAATGATGCAGAGGTGTTGGCTACGGCTAACCCTCCTCTCTAGTGCTTAGCAATACCCACCCACAGGGGTCCTAATCCTAACCCTCACCCTAATACCTTCGGGATGCCGGTAGCCGGGGTTCCTGCGGTGGTATTCCGAGTGGTGGTGGTGGTGTCAGGATTCCACAATCCCCCATGTGTAGTATGTATATATACAGTATATATATATATATATATATATATATATATACAGGTTGAGTATCCCTTATCCAAAATGCTTGGGACCGGAAGTATTTTGGATATCGGATTTTTCCGTATTTTGGAATAATTACATACGATAATGAGATATCATAGCGATAGGACCTACTGTAAGTCTAAGCACAGAATGCATTTATGTTTCATATACACCTTATACACACAGCCTGAAGGTCATTTTAGCCAATATTTTTAATAACTTTGTGTATTAAACAAAGTTTGTGTACATTGAGCCATCAGAAAAACAAAGGTTTCATTATTTCACTCTCACTCAAAACATTCCGTATTTCGGAATATTCCGTATTTCGGAATATTTGGATATGGGATACTCAATCTATATGTATATATATATATATATATATATATATATATATACATACTGTATAATCCCCTTGTCCTGCCCACTGACATCACAGCTACATTACACAGTAGGGCTACACACTGACAACAGAGATACAGATGTAGCCATGCTCAGCTTTACTGCGATGCATAGCGCAACTAATGTGCCCGTGAATAAGTTGCCATTAAAACCTATGGGGCGATCGCAGGGTGTGACTATTCACAGGCCGGCACGTCATGCAGCATGCTGCGATACATATGCCCATGCATACGCATTGCAGCAAAGCTTAGCATTGCTACATCTGTGCATTACACAGCAGGGCTAGACACAGACATCACACCTTCATTACACAGCAGGAGTAGCCATGAACATCACAGCTACATTGCATAGTAGGGCTACATACTGACATCACACCTAGATTACACAGCAGGGCTATACACTCACATCACAGCTACATTATACAGCAGGGGTAGACACTGACATCACAGCTACAATACACAGCACGGCTACACACCGATATACATCACAGCTACAGGACACAGCAGGGCTACACACCGATATACATCACAGCTACATTACACAGCAGGGCTACACACCGATATATACATCACAGCTACATTACACAGCAGGGCTGCACACTGACATCACAGCTACATTACACAGCAGGGCTGCACACTGACATTACAGCTACATTACACAGCAGGGCTGCACACTGACATCACAGCAACATTACACAGCAGGGCTGCACACTGACATCACAGCTACATTACACAGCAGGGCTGCACACTGACATTACAGCTACATTACACAGCAGGGCTGCACACTGACATCACAGCAACATTACACAGCAGGGCTGCACACTGACATCACAGCTACATTACACCGCAGGGCTGAACTCTGACAATACAGCTACCTTACACAGCAGGGCTACACACCGATATACATTACAGCTACAGTACACAGCAGGGCTACACACCGATATACATCACAGCTACATTACACAGCAGGGCTGCACACTGACATCACAGCTACATTATACAGCAGGGCTGCACACTGACATCACAGCTACATTACACAGCAGGGCTGCACACTGACATCACACCTACATCACACAGCAGGGCTGCACACTGACAGCACAGCTACATTGCACAGCAGGGCTACGCACTGACATACATCACAGCTACATTACACAGCGTGGGGCAGGCACTAACATCACACCTACATTCAATGCCGTAACTAGGCATTTTAGCGCTGTGTGCAACAAAAGGCATTGGTGCCCCCCCATGAAAGATAGGGGCAGTGCGCGCCGTAGGTGCACGTAAAATTATATAGGGGCATGGCTTCATGGGGAAGGGGCGTGGCCACAAGATAATACCAATTCATACTATGGTGCACAGTAGTCTCCATTATTCAAATTATGCTGCACGGTGGCACCACTACACCAGGTAGAGCCCCTTTTACACATTACAGCAGACAGTCCCCCTTTTTACACATTACGGCAGACAGCGTCCCCTTTTTTACACATTACGGCAGACAGTGTCCCCTTTTTACACATTACGGCAGACAGCGTCCCCTTTTTGTCATGAATCTGCATTCTCCATCGCATCACTACTGTGGAACTACAGGTTCCAGCAGTTCATTTCTGTTCCAGTTCTAGTTTTCAGTCTACTGCAGCCTGGAGTACACAGTGCTTCAGCTAACTCACAGCTGATCTGAACACCTAATCCAGCAGGGTGTGTTCTCACAGAGATCATCCAATCATCACAGACCAAGGTGTTTAAACTCCAGTTCCTGGCTCAGTCTCATCGCCTTGGACAACACGTCACATTCTGTGAACAGGCGTCTCCTGTTTGCAGTCCTCTGTCTGCAGAGATACCCCTGTGTATTGGACCTGTGGAACTACAGGTCCCAGCAGTTCCAGTTCCGTTCCAGGTTCCAGTCTTCAATTCTTTGTTTCCAGCAATCTCCTATTTCTGGCATCTCCAAGATGTTTCCCTGTTCCAGTGTTCCTGTGGAACTACAAGTAGCAGCAACCACTGCAGCTCTCCTGTGAGTCACATTCAGTGTGCAAGTTCCTGTGTTCCAGTCTCCAGTCTTCATTGTTCCAGTTTGCTACAAACTCCAGCCACAGTCTGCTACACCAATCTGCAGTAGAGACTTTCCTCAGGTGTGTTCTCAGCCTGTGCACCTAATTACCAGCATTCCACACTGTGCATTGCCTTTAGCACTTAACATCTTGCTGTGTTAGGACTGTCTCCTGCTAGGGCCTTGCTTGGCTTAAAGACGTGTGCTTCTACAGAGACTGTGTGCTTTGATGGCTATTCGTTATATACCAGAGTTTTGTTTGCTGCATCTGATTTCATTATTGCCTTATTTATA
The DNA here is from genome assembly GCF_028390025.1 of Pseudophryne corroboree. Lineage (NCBI taxonomy): Eukaryota > Metazoa > Chordata > Amphibia > Anura > Myobatrachidae > Pseudophryne > Pseudophryne corroboree. The sequence continues at coordinate 1,071,637,849 of NC_086444.1, forward strand.
TCAAGTTTCAAGTTAATCTTCATTGCTTATTTGTTACCAGTGACTTTTGAAATATTCATTTATCGGATTAAGTTATTATTCATTGTTCCTGTCATCGGTTATCCCTGTGTGATAATAAATATCAAGCGCAGAACTTTTTGTCCGTTTCCCAGTCTCCTCTATCACTCCTACACTGACCCACTAGTGCCCCCTCCGGGGACATACTAAATCAGAATCCTGACACTTTTTACACATTACGGCAGACAGCATCCCCTTTTTTACACATTACGGCTGACATCGTCCCCCTTTTTACACTTTACGGTAGACAGCGTCCCATTTTTTACACATTACGGCAGACAGCGTCACCCTTTTTACACATTACGGCAGACAGCGTTCCCTTTTTTACACATTACGGCAGACAGCGTCCCCTTTTTTACACATTACGGCAGACAGTGTCCCCCTTTTTACACATTACGGCAGACAGCGTCCCCCTTTTTACACATTACGGCAGACAGCGTCCCCCTTTTTACACATTACGGCAGACAGCGTCCCCCTTTTTACACATTACGGCAGACAGCGTCCCCCTTTTTACACATTACGGCAGACAGCGTCCCCCTTTTTACACATTACGGCAGACAGCGTCCCCCTTTTTACACATTGTGGCAGACAGCGTCCCCCTTTTTACACATTGTGGCAGACAGCGTCCCCCTTTTTACACATTGTGGCAGACAGCGTCCCCCTTTTTACACATTGTGGCAGACAGCGTCCCCCTTTTTACACATTGTGGCAGACAGCGTCCCCCTTTTTACACATTGTGGCAGACAGCGTCCCCCTTTTTACACATTGTGGCAGACAGCGTCCCCCTTTTGACACATTGTGGCAGACAGCGTCCCCCTTTTGACACATTGTGGCAGACAGCGTCCCCCTTTTGACACATTGTGGCAGACAGCGTCCCCCTTTTGACACATTGCGGCAGACAGCGTCCCCCTTTTGACACATTGCGGCAGACAGCGTCCCCCTTTTTACACATTGCGGCAGACAGCGTCCCCCTTTTTACACATTGCGGCAGACAGCGTCCCCCTTTTTACACATTGCGGCAGACAGCGTCCCCCTTTTTACACATTACGGCAGACAGGATAGAGAAATAGAGGTAGAGAAATAGAGAGAGAGAAAGAGAGACAGACAGAGAGATATACTTACCATCTCTCCCCGCTGGCAGTCAGGCTCCTCGTGGCTCGTGCTGGCAGCTCCGGATGCAGGGGAGAAGGAGGAGGAGGGAGGGGGACTGAGCCGCAGCAGCGCTATGTAATTGGTAGTAGCGTCGCTGCAGCTGTTCCCTCTCCTTCCGTATTGGCTGCCCGGCGCTGCTGTGAATGCCGGGATGAAGGACCCCTCCTCCTCCTTCTCCGCTGCCTCCGACGCTGCTCTCTTCAACAGCGCGGCGCACACAGCAGAGGCGGCATGTAATGGGTCAATTTGACTCATTGCATGCTGCTGGCTGTTCCGCCCTCAGGGCAACTGCGCTGTGTGCCAGGCACACCTGGCACACACGAAGTTACGGCCCTGCCTACATTACACAATGGCTACATACTGACATCACAGCCACATTACACAGCAGGGCTAGACACTGACATCACAGCTACATTACACAGCATGGCAGCAAACTGACATCACAGCTACATTACAGAACAGGGGTACACACTGACAATACAGATACATTACACAGCAGGACTACACACTGACATACATCACAGCTACATTACACAGCAGGGGCAGACACTGACATCACAGCTACATTACACAATGGCTACTTGCTGACATTACAGCTACATTATACAGCCAGGGTACACACGGACATCACAGCTACAAGGTGTGGATCATAGGGTCGACAGTAACTAGGTCAACAGTCATTAGGTCGACCACTATCGGTCTACAGTGACTAGGTTGACACCTGAAATAGGTCGACACGGTCATTAGGTCGACATGGAAAAAGTTCAACATACGTTTTTTTATATTTTTCTGGTGACGTTCTCTTCGGAAAGTGACCGGGAACCCCAATTAGTGCACTGTCCCCCCCTGCATGCCTCGCAGCACTTGGCACAGGCTCGCATGCCTCAGTTCACTCGCTGCGCTCGGCACAGGTTACTATTCCCAATCGTAGTCCACGTGGATCGGAAAGTATGTAAAAGTTAGAATAAATAAATTGATAAACTCATATCGACCTTTTCATGCGTCGACCTTTGCCACATCAACCTAGTGACCATGTCGACCTAATGAGTGTCGACCTAAAGACGGGATACCCAGTTACATTATACAGGGTCACTCAGCAGCAGTGGTCAGAATGATTGGTGGGTGAGAACCTCCTCATGTCTCCGCCTCCCCCTCACCCCATAGTAGTGACATCAGTCCCCTGAGCCCCCACTGCTCTGCATCCACTCCCTCCAAAGGGTATGCGGTTAATATACCTCCTGTCGGGATCCCGGCGTTCAGGATCCCGACGCCGGAATCCTGACAGGCGGCTAAATGCCAGCACTCAGAATCCCACGCCACCACCCGAGTCAGAATATAACCTGTGCCACCAAACCCGATGCGTGGCGAGCGCAGCAATCCCGCGAGTTGACCGCTCTGCTTGCTGATGGTATGCCGGCTGCCATTGTAGGGATACTGATAGCCTCACTGGCTATTTAATAATTCCACACGCTATTTAATCTTTCCTCATGAATGGTGACACAAACTGCTGTAGTACTCAATCTATATCAGCATCAAAGAATTAGGTCCTTTTTTGCTAGTACCCTATGTTGAAGCCATTGTCCCCCTATTGCTCTGGGTCATTGCCCCAATATTGCTCTGGGTCACAGACAGTTGTCCCAATCACTTCTATTATAATAAACCACTGTGTCCTGATTATTATTATTTTTGCTAATTGTAAAGTTCCACAGTTCACCGCAAAGCTGGAAATTGGGGAGAACTGAGAATACATAGAATAAATAGGTGCACACAAAGTAGAAAATACAGTATAAGTGCACATGCGAAAAGAAAGAGTAGGAAGGGCTCCACTAGTGAGACAGGCTACCTACCGTCTATTGGGTACATCATGTACAGTTTTTCTGCTTACAGAAAAATGCAATAATGCATTACAGTGACTCTTATGCTTATAATATGACATGACAGATTTTTTAAAATATCTTAAGCTGGAGGCAGACTAATATACTGGTAGATTGTTCCAGACTTGTGTTGCTCGGAAGGCAAATGTACAGCAACCAAATTGTTTATGCAATTTAGCAACTATTAGCAGGAAGAAACGCTAAGGTGATAAGTGCTGTGCCCTGCAGGGTGAGAAGTCAGGACAGATAATTGGGCAGCTAGTCTAATAAGTTTGTGACAGTTTGACAGACAAAGTGATCACTTTCCCTGGGTGAGATACCACCAGGTTCTGATGCATAGCATGTTGCAATGGTAGGTAATGTAGTTACATGTTGAGACAAAACTGCAGATGTGTTTTGGAGTGTGTTTTTTAACTAGAGTGGGAGGTGCAGGAGTATCAACTGCATTCCCATACTGTAAAACAATAGTAATGCGATGTGATACTCTCTCTGGCCCTAAGAGAAAGACAACATTTGATTGTTTTTATAAAGAAGGCCGATATAAATATTTAAACCTTGAGGACTATATCCCCTGAGGAAGTGTCCTGGATGAAACGTGTAGGTGTAGTATCAGGGGCGTATCTAGAGGGGAGGGGACCCGTGTGCAGTCTCCGGGTGTGGGCCCCCTCTTGTCCCGTTCTGTAGCTGGCAGCAGCGCTGTTAGCACTCCGTCTGAGCGTTGGAGACTCTGGCACAGTGTCAGAGTCCACAGCGCATGCACAAGTCATTTTTCGGGGACCTGCGCATGCGCTTTAGACTCTGACACTGTGCCAGAGTCTCTAGTGCTCAGACAGAGCACTAACAGCGCTGCTGCGGCTACCGGCTACAGGACTCGGGAGAGGAGGGAACCCGGACACCAGAAAGGTAAGCATATAGAATAAATGGGTGCAGTGTGTGTGCAGTGTGGGCCCCCTCTGGACCCAGGGGCCCGTGTGCACCGCACACACTGCACCCATTATAGATACGCCAGTGTGTAGTATCCTATTAGGTGCTCCAAACTTTCAATTCTTGCTTGATTAGTTTTTTACTCTCTTACCTATCACCTCCTGAGATCCTGTTTAGTGAGTTAAAGATACACCTATTGGTATAGCTTATCTTGTGTGTTTTTGCAGTGTGTATGATTTGGAGCGTACATGTTGCAGAATCCCATGCATTTCATATCACCACTTACAAGTATAATTCAGATGTAAGGGTGCTTTCTCATACAGGTAAAATTCAGTGTTTGCATGCTGACACAACCGTGGCCTATGCGTGTTTCTAGACGTATCTGTTACCCCATTTACCTGCACAGAATGGGTTCTATCTACCGGACACTCATGGAATGGTAATACAGTAGCTGCTGTGTGTCGCCAGCAATAGCATTTTCCGGCTACCTCTGCAATATACCTTTCAAAAAGCACTGCAATGGTACGCCTGTCACCTCAACCCCTCATCGCTTTCTCAGGATAGTAACAGTGGAGCATATACTGTACAATATACAGCAATGCTTTATAATTTGAATATTCAAAAGTAAAAATATTCTTTAAACCATGAGTCTTCAACCTGCGGCCTTCCAGCTGCTGTGGAACTACACATCCCATCATGCCCTGCCTCAATTTTAGCATACCTTAGTAGCAAAACTGTGACAGGGCATGCTGGGATGTGTAGTTTTACAGCAGCTGGAGGGCCACAGGTTGAAGACCCATGCTTTAAACCATACCTCCCAACATCTGGCTGTGGCAAAGTGGGACTCTCTCTTGCACGTAACCAAAAAGGGGGCATTGCGGGAATACCGCAATTATGAGCCACTCCCCCATTTCCCGTCACTGAAAGGGCATGCCCAGCACTCTGTGAGCTGCCTTCTGTCTCCCGTTAATAGACACTGTGTCTATTCACTGCTTCTCTGCTTGCTTAGCAGAGCAGCGAGTGACAGTAGCCTTCCAACTGAACCCAACCCCCTAACCGTGGGACCACAGGCGTGCGCAGAGACTGACTGGCGGGTGCCGCTCCGGACTTCCCCCCCTCCACGGCATTATAGTGTTCTCTCACCTCCCCTGTCCTGGATATAAACTGCTCACCTGGGCGGCCCAGGTGAGCGGACCAGGTGAGCAGTCTATATCCAGGACAGGGGAGGTGAGAGAACACTATAATGCCGTGGAGGGGGGGAAGTCCGGAGCGGCACCCGCCAGTCAGTCTCTGCGCACGCCTGTGCGTGGGACACTCGGGTGGGAAAGGGTTTTAAAAAATGGGACTGTCCTGCGAAAATCGGGACAGTTGGGAGGTATGTTTAAACTACTGATACCTCACAAAAGTGAGACTGAAATCCCTGCTGGTCCCAAAGAAAATGAAGAAGAGGACTTACTTACTGCTGCTAGTCAGCATTGCTAGGGAGCTGAGCAGTTTCAGATTGGGGCAGATTGGGGCACGATGGGCCTACCGGGGGGAATGTAGTGGTTGGGGCCTGTTTTAGGGGTGTGACAAGTCTCCAGAGGGGGTATGGCCAGCCACCACATTGGTTTGCTTAACCATTAAAGAGTGCATGGTCTGGGCCCCTTGATAAATATATATAGTAAATACTGCTAGCGCATGCATGATAATGTACCAGATTAATAACAGCAATGCACTGTAGATAATACACCATATTCCTGTGCAGTATAATGTAACATACTGTATGTACAATGTATAGTTCAAGTCCACAGCCTAGAACCTGATTCCTAGAGAAGTAGGTGGGCCCTCAGGCAGTGGGGCTCAATGGAGGTTTCCCCTGTACTCCTGTAGTCCAGTCCAACCCTGGAGCTGAGCACCAAGCCACTCTGCAATACTTTTATATACACATTGTGGTGATAGAAGATGTTTTACTCCTGCTATAAATGGTAAAAAAAAAAAAATTCTATTGCCACATATTGATATATAGACCTCTATATAAGATTTTTATATACAGTGCATCCGGAAAGTATTCACAGCGCTTCACTTTTTCCACAATTTGTTTTGTTATAGCCTTATTCCAAAATGGAATAAATTAATTTTTGTCCTCAAAAGTCTACACACAATACCCCATAATGACAACATGAACATTTTTTTTTTTTAGATTTTTGCAAATTTATTAACAGTAAACTAAGAAATCACATGTACATAAGTAGTCACAGCCTTTGCTCAATACTTTGTTGATGCACCCTTGGCAGCAATTACAGCCTCAAGTATTTTTAAATATATGATGCCACAAGCTTGGCACACCTACGTTTGGCCAGTTTCGCCTATTCCTATTTGCAGCACCTCACAAGCTCCATCAGGTTGGATGGGAAGCGTCGGTGCCCAGCCATTTTCAGATCTTGTCAGAGATGTTGAATCGGATTCAAGTCTGGGCTCTGGCTGGGCCACTCAAGGACATTCACAGAGTTGTCCTGAAGCCATTCCTTTGATACCTTGGCTGTGTGCTTAGGGTCATTGTCCTGCTGAAAGATGAACTGTCACCCCAGTCTGAGGTTAAGAGCGCTCTGGAGCAGGTTTTCATCCAGGAGGTCTCTGTACACTGCTGCATTCATCTTTCACTCTATCTTGACCAGTCTCCCAGTTCCTGCCACTGAAAAACATCCCCACAGCATGATGCTGCCCCCAACATGCTTCACTGTAGGGATGGTATTGACCTGATGATGAGCGGTGCCTGGTTTCCTCCCAACATGACGCCTGGCATTCACACCAAAGAGTTCAATATTTGTCTCATCAGACCAGATACTTTTGTTTCTCATGGTCTGAGAGTCCTTCAGGTGCATTTTGGCAAACTCCAGGAGGGCTGCCATGTGCTTTTTACTAAGGAGTGGCTTCCGTCTGGCCACTCTACCATACAGGCCTGATTGGTGGATTGCTGCAGAGATGGTTGTCCTTCTGGAAGGTTTTCCTCTCTCCACAGAGGAATGCTGTAGCTCTGACAGAGTGACCATTGGGTTCTTGGTCACCTCTGTGATTAGGGTCCTTCTCCCCCAATCGCTAAGTTTATACGGCTGGCCAAGAGTCCTGGTGATTCCAAACATCTTCCATTTATGGATGATGGAGGCCACTGTGCTCATTGGGACTTTCAAAGCAGCAGATATTTTTCTGTACCCTTCCCCAGATTTGTGCCTCAAAACAATCCTGTCTCAGAGGTATACAGACAATTCCTTTAACTTCATGCTTGGTTTGTGTTCAGTCATGCACTGTCAAGTGTGGGACCTTATATAGGGGGTAATTCTGAGTTGATCGCAGCAGGAATTTTGTTAGCAGTTGGGCAAAACCATGTAGGGAATTCCAAGTTGATCGCAGCAGGAATTTCTTTAGCAGTTGGGCAAAACCATGTGCACTGCAGGGGAGGCAGATATAACATGTGCAGAGAGAGTTAGATTTGGGTGGGTTATTTTGTTTCTGTGCAGGGTAAATACTGGCTGCTTTATTTTTACACTGCAATTTAGATTGCAGATTGAACACATCACACCCAAATCTAACTCTCTCTGCACATGTTAAATCTGCCTCCCTGCAGTGCACATGGTTTTGCCCAACTGCTAAAGAAATTCCTGCTGCGATCAACTTGGAATTACCCCCCATGTGCACTGCAGGGGAGGCAGATATAACATGTGCAGAGAGAGTTAGATTTGGGTGTGGTGTGTTCAATCTGCAATCTAAATTGCAGTATAAAAATAAAGCAGCCAGTATTTACCCTGCACAGAAACAAAATAACCCACCCAAATCTAACTCTCTCTGCACATGTTATATCTGCCTCCCCTGCAATGCACATGGTTTTGCCCAACTGCTAACAGAATTCCTGCTGTGATCAACTCAGAATTACCCCCATAGACAAGTATGTGCCTTTCCAAGTCATGTCCAATCAACTGAATTTACCACAGGTAGACTCCAATTAAGCTGTAGGAACATCTTAAGGATGATCAGTGGAAACAGGATGCACCTGAGCTCAATTTTGAGCTTCATGGCAAAGGCTGTGAATACTTATGTACACATGATTTCGTAGTTTAATTTTTTATAAATTAGCAAAAATCTAAAAAAAACTCGTTATGGGGTATTGTGTGTAAAATTTTGAGGGAAAAAATAATTTATTCCATTGTGGAATAAGGCTGTAACAAAACAAATTGTGGAAAAAGTGAAGCGCTGTGAATACTTTCCGGATGCATTGTATTTGAAGATCACCTGTATTTCTGCCACTGGAAAGAGCTCTACAAACGCATAAAAGTCAGATAGCCTATCAGGTTACTGTTATTTTAGAATAAGACTAGTCCACTTTCACATCACGTATTGCTTTTATTTGTATCTATATATCTCAACATTGGGCCTCCTTATTTGTATTGTTAACACAATGGGCATGATTCATATGCGGATACAATGGCGAAATTAATGCAGTGGAGCAATTATTGGCTGACTGCTCATACGTCATGATTGCACTGTGCATATGCCAAGGTACTTTTGCGAGGATCCCTCAGTAAGGAATCAATTGCAAATGATTGCTACAAAGAGGCCGTTCTGTGACAGGTAACTGGGAGTGGCGTCAAAAACGCAGGCGTGTTGTCTCTGCCTACATCTGTGATCTTGTATGTAGAAAACATGGTGTCAGCATCTCATTTACTGTGGCCTTTCTGTGTGACCATAGATGATTGATTATTGAAGGATCTGCGACCCCTGTGTGTACACAGAAAATGATATTAGTGTGGCCTCCGGTGGGTGTCTCAATACATTTCCAGGTGGTGGCATTATTAGCATATGTCTGCATTCGCTCCTGTATCTAAATACCAATATAGGTATTTACATTATACAGTATCTGTGTTGTATATGGGAGGATGGGGATATTTTTCTTCATGGCAATCGGTTCTCTGAACAGCAGCATTCACTTCTAAATAGTGGTGCAAGTAGAAAAAAATAAGATTTTAAACCTACCGGTAAATCTTTTCTCCTAGTCCGTAGAGGATGCTGGGGACTCCGTAAGGACCATGGGGTATAGACAGGCTCCGCAGGAGATAGGGCACCTAAAAAGAACTTTTACTATGGGTGTGCACTGGCTCCTCCCTCTATGCCCCTCCTCCAGACCTCAGTTAGAGAACTGTGCCCAGAGGAGATGGACAATACAAGGCAGGATTTAGCAATCCAAGGGCAAGATTCATACCAGCCCACACCAATCATACCATGTAACCTGGAACATACATAACCAGTTAACAGTATGAACAAACAGTAACGGTCCAAGACCTATTCCAACTGTAACATAACCCTTATGTAAGCAACAACTATATACAAGTCTTGCAGAGTTTCCGCACTGGGACGGGCGCCCAGCATCCTCTATGGACTAGGAGAAATAGATTTACCGGTAGGTTTAAAATCTTATTTTCTCTTACGTCCTAGAGGATGCTGGGGACTCCGTAAATACCATGGGGTTTATACCAAAGCATCCAATCGGGCGGGAGAGTGCGTATGACTCTGCAGCACCGACTGAGCAAACGCTAGGTCCTCATCAGCCAGGGTATCAAACTTGTAGAATTTAGCAAAAGTGTTTGACCCCGACCAAGTCGCCGCTCGGCAAAGCTGTAATGCCGAGACGCCTCGGGCAGCCGCCCAAGAAAAGCCCACCTTCCTAGTGGAATGGGCTTTAACCGAATTTGGTACCGGCAATCCGGTTGTAGAATGAGCCTGCTGAATCGTATTACAGATCCAGCGAGCAATAGTCTGCTTTGAAGCAGGTGCGCCAATCTTATTAGCAGCATACAGGACAAACAGAGCCTCTGTTTTCCTAATTTTAGCCGTTCTGGCTACATAAATTTTTAAGGCCCTGACTACATCCAGGGATCTGGAATCCTCCAGGTCACTTGTAGCCACAGGCACCACAATAGGTTGATTCATATGGAATGAAGAAACCACTTTAGGCAAAAATTGCGGACGTGTCCTCAATTCAGCTCGATCCACATGAAAAATCAAGTAGGGGCTCTTGTGTGACAAAGCCGCAAATTCAGACACTCGCCTTGCTGATGCCAAGGCCAACAGCATGACCACCTTCCAGGTAAGAAATTTCAACTCAACCTTGTTAAGCGGTTCAAACCAGCGTGATTTTAGGAACTGCAACACCATGTTCAGGTCCCATGGTGCCACTGGAGGCACAAAAGGGGGCTGGATATGCAGCACTCCCTTTACAAACGTCTGGACTTCTGGAAGAGAAGCCAATTCCTTCTGAAAGAAAATCGAGAGGGACGAAATCTGTACCTTAACAGAGCCTAATTTCAGGCCCATATCCACTCCTGTCTGTAGGAAGTGGAGAAAACGACCCAGATAAAAATCTTCCGTAGGTGCATTCTTGGTCTCACACCAAGACACATACTTTCGCCAGATACGGTGATAATGCTTAACCGTCACCTCCTTCCTAGCCTTTATTAAAGTAGGGATGACCTCTTCCGGAATCCCCTTTTTCGCTAGGATTCGGCGTTCAACCGCCATGCCGTCAAACGTAACCGCGGCAAGTCTTGAAATACACAGGGCCCCTGTTGCAACAGGTCTTCCCTCAGAGGAAGAGGCCAGGGATCTCCTGTGAGCATCTCTTGTAGATCTGAGTACCAGGCCCTTCGAGGCCAGTCTGGGACAACGAGTATTGTCTGTACGTTTCTTTGCCTTATGATCCTCAACACTTTTGTGATGAGAGGAAGAGGAGGAAACACGTAGACCGATTTGAACAGCCACGGTGTTATCAGAGCATCTACTGCCACTGCCTGAGGGTCCCGAGACCTGGCACAATACCTCCGAAGCTTTTTGTTGAGGCGTGATGCCATCATGTCTATTTGAGGAGTTCCCCAAAGACGTGTTATGTCTGCAAAGACTTCTTGATAAAGTCCCCACTCTCCCGGATGGAGATCGTGTCTGCTGAGGAAGTCTGCTTCCCTTTTGTCCACTCCTGGAAATGAAGACAGCCGACAGAGCGCTTACATGACTTTCCGCCCAGCGAAGAATCCTTGTGGCTTCCGCCATCGCGACTCTGCTTCTTATCCCGCCTTGGCGGTTCACATGAGCCACTGCTGTGACATTGTCTGATTGAATCAGAACTGGTAGGTTTCGAAGAAGACTCTCCGCTTGTTGAAGGCCGTTGTAAATGGCCCTGAGTTCCAACACATTGATGTGTAGACAGGACTCCTGGTCTGACCAAAGACCCTAAAAAATTTTTCCTTGTGTGACCGCTCTCCATCCTCGGAGGCTCGCGTTCGTGGTAACCAGGATCCAATCCTGAATTCCGAACCTGCGACCCTCCAGCAGGTGAGCACTTTGCAACCACCACAGGAGAGACACTCTGGCCCCTGGGGACAGAGTTATTTTCCGATGTAAGTGCAGATGGGACCCGGACCACTTGTCCAGAAGGTCCCATTGAAAAGTCCTTGCATGGAACCTTCCAAAGGGAATGGCCTCGTAGGCCGCCACCATTTTTCCCAGAACTCGAGTGCATTGGTGAACTGACACCCTTTTCGGTTTTAGCAGGTCTCTGACCATGTTCTGGATGTCCTGGGCTTTCTCTATTGGGAGGAAGACCTTCATTTGTTCCGTATCCAGTATCATACCTAGGAACGGTAGTCGAGTTGTCGGAATCAACTGTGACTTCGGTAGATTTAGAATCCAACCGTGTTGCTGCAGCACTCTCAGAGAGAGCGCCACACTGCTCAGCAATTTCTCCCTTGATCTCGCTTTTATCAGGAGATCGTCCAAGTATGGGATAATTGTGACTCCATGCTTGCGCAGGACCACCATCATTTCCGCCATTATCTTGGTGAAAATCCTCGGGGCCGTGGAAAGTCCAAACGGCAACGTCTGAAATTGGTAATGACAATCCTGTACAGCGAATCTCAGGTATTCCTGATGGGGGGCATATATGGGGACATGAAGGAACGCATCCTTTATTTCCAGAGACACCATAAACTCCACCTCCTCCATGTTGGCTATTAGTGCTCTGAGTGATTCCATTTTGAATTTGAATCTTTTTATGTACAGGTTTAGGGATTTCAGATTCAAAATAGGTCTGACCGAACCGTCCGGTTTCGGGACCACAAATAGGGTTGAGTAGTAACCTCTTCCCTGCTGGTGCAGGGGAACCTTGATTATCACTTGCTGTATACACAGCGTTTGAATTGCAGCTAACACTATATCCCTTTCCGATGTGGAAGCTGGTAGGGCCGATTTGAAAAAATCGGCGCGGGGGCACCTCCTCGAATTCCAATTTGTAACCCTGGGAAACTATTTCCAACACCCAGGGATTCAGGTCTGAACTGACCCAGGCCTGACTGAAGAGTCGAAGACGTGCCCCCACCGGTGCGGACTCCCTCAGGGGAGCCCCAGCGTCATGCTGTGGGTTTTGGAGCAGCCAGGGAGGACTTTTGTTCCTGGGCACCTGCCGAAGCAGGTGCTCTTTTTTTTTTCTCTGCTCTTTACCTCTGGCGAGGAAAGAGGATCCCCGACCTCTTCTGGACTTGTGTGACCGAAAGGACTGCATCTGATAGGGTGTTACTTTCTTTTGCTGTTGGGAAATATATGGTAAAAAATTTGATTTACCTGCTGTAGCTGTGGAAACCAGGTCCGTCAGCCCATCCCCAAACAATACATCACCCTTATAGGGTAGTACTTCCATATGTTTTTTGGAATCCGCATCACCCGTCCATTGGCGAGTCCATAAGGATCTTCTCGCTGAGATAGACATGGCATTGGCCCTAGAAGCTAGCAATCCAATGTCCCTTTGAGCATCCCTCATAAATAAGACTGCGTCTTTTATATGGGCTAGAGTTAAGAATATAGTATCCTTATCCATATTATCAAATTGATCTGTCAGCTCATCTGTCCAAGCTGCAATTGCGCTACACACCCATGCCGACGCAATTGTCGGTCTTAGCACAGCACCCGTATGAGAATAAATACACTTTAAGGTAGTTTCTTGCCTGCGATCTGCAGGGTCCTTAAGGGCCGCTGTGTCAGGAGACGGTAGCGCCACCTTCTTGGACAAGCGCGTCAGGGCCTTGTCCACAGTGGGGGATGATTCCCAAATCTCCCTGTCCTGCTTAGGGAAGGGGTATGCCATATAAATTCTTTTGGGGATCTGCGGTCTCTTTTCCGGAGTCTCCCAAGCTTTTCCAAAGAAATCATTTAATTCATGAGATGCGGGAAAATTAATAATCTGTTTCTTTCCCTTAAACATGTGTACCCTTGTGTCGGGGACCGAGGGTTCATCCTCAATATGCAACACATCCCTTATTGCCACAATCATACACTGAATGGTTTTAGTCACCCTAGGGTGCAATTTTACTTCGTCGTAGTCGACACTGGAATCAGAATCCGTGTCGGTAGTAGTGTCTTGTGTTAAGGGACGCTTTTGAGACCCCGACGGGCCCTGTGAGTCGGTCCAATCCGAGGATTGACCCTCTGATGTCCCCCCTAATTCAGCCTTATCAAGCCTTTTATGTAAAGATGCCACACTTGCATTCAACATATGCCACATGTCCATCCAATCCGGAGTCGGCATAACCGACGGGGACACACCACTCATTTGCTCCACCTCCTCCTTGGAGAAGCCTTCCGCCTCAGACATGTCGACACACACGTACCGACACCCCACACACACAGGGATTAACCTATAAGGGGACAAAACCCCAACCAGGCCCTTAGGAGAGACAGAGAGAGAGTATGCCAGCACACACCAGCGCTTAAAAACACTGGAAAAAATATGACCAGATAGCGCTTTTTTATATATAATATACCAATTCCCACTCACTGCGTCGCTAATGTGCCCCCCTCCTCTTTTTTCCAGCCTGTGAAGTTCAGCAGGGGAGAGACCAGGGAGCCAGCGTTCATGCATGCAGCTTCTATGGAGAAAATGGAGCTGGTTAGTGCTGAGGATCAAGCCCCGCCCACCCGACAGCGGGCTTCGGTCCCAGTGACTTTTCTATTAAAATGGCGGGGGATCTTAGATTTACTGCCTCCGCAGCCTAATCTATCTGAATTTGCCCAAAAGTGAGGAATATTGCTGCCCAGGGCGCCTGCGGAGCCCGTCTATACCCCATGGTCCTTACGGAGTCCCCAGCATCCTCTAGGACGTAAGAGAAAATCCTAGTGGTACTGTGCGCGTGCGCCTTTGCCACATGCGGCATGGCCAAAGTAAATGGGGGCATGATACACATATGACCCCAATAGTACCAGATACACATATGCCCCCACAGTGCCTGATATGCCCCCACAATGCCAGATACACATATGCCCCCACAGTTCCAGATACACATATGCCAGATATGCCCTCACAATGCAAGATATGCCCCCACAGTTCCAGATACACATATGCCAGATATGCCCTCACAATGCAAGATATGCCCCCACAGTGTCAGATACACATATGCTCCCACAGTGCCAGATATGCCCCAGAGTGCCAGATACACATGGCCCCAGAGTGCCAGATATGCCCCCACAGTGCCAGATACACATGTTCCTACAGTACAATATATTCCCCCACAGTGCCAGATATGCCCCCACGTTGCCAGATACACATACCCCCACAGTGCCAGATACACATATGCTCCCACAGTGCCAGATATGCCCCCACAGTGCCAAATACACATATGCTCCCACAGTGCCAGATATGCCCCCACATTGCCAGATACACATATGCTCCCACAGTGCCAAATACACATATTCCTCCACAGTGCCTGATATGCCTCCACGTTGCCAGATACACATGCCCCCAGTGTCAGATATGCCTCCACTTTCCCAGATACACATGCCCTCACAGTGCCAGATACACATATGCTCCCACAGTGACAGATGTGCCCCCACGGTGCCAGATACACATATGCTCCAACAGTGCCAGATATGCCCCCACGGTGCTAGATATGACCCCAGAGTGCCAGATATGCCCCCACAGTACCAGATACACATGCCCCCACAGTGCTAGATATGCCCCCACAGTGCCAGATACACATTCCCCCACAGTGCCAGATACACATATACCCCTACAGTGCCAGATATGCCCAAACAGTGCCAGATATGCCTCCACTTTGGCAGAAACACATGCCCTCACAGTGCCAGATATGCCCCCACACTGCCAAATATGCCCAAACAGTGCCAGTTACACATGCCCCCAGAGGGGTGTGGTATGTTAGATAGACTAGACTTAGATCCACAGTGTCTAGGTCGACCACTATTGGTCGACATTATGTCGACATGGTTTCTAGGTTGACATGAAAAAAGGTCGACATTCGTTTTTTTAATTGTTTTTGGTGTCATTTTCTTCGTAGAATGGCTGGGATCCTCAGTTAGTGCACCGTGTCCCATCGCATGGCGGGCGAGCTTCGGGCAAGGTGCCTCGCTGCGCTTGGCACAGGTTACCATTCCCAACTGTAGGTTACCATTCCCAACGTGGATCGTAAAGTATGAAAAAGTTAAAATATAAAAAAAAAATGTGAAAAACTCATGTCGACCTTTTGTCATGTTGATCTAGTACATGTTGACCTAGAGTCCCTGTCGACCTAGAAACCATGTTGACCTACTTACTGTCATCCAATAGTGGTCGACCTAGACACTGTCGACCTAAGTCTTGTCGACCTAAAGACTGGCTCACCCCCCAGATATGCCCCCACAGTGCCAGGTACATATGCCCCCACAGTGGCAGATATGCCCCCACAGTGGCAGATATGCCCCCACAGTGCCAGATATGCCCAAACAGTGCCAGATACACATGCCCCCAGTGTGCCATATAAGCCTCCAGAGTGCCAGATATGCCCAAACAGTGCCAGATATGCCCCCACTTTGCCAGATACATATGCCCCCACAGTGCCAGATATGCCCCCACAGTGCCAGATATGCCCCCAGCAGTGCAACTCACCGTTGCTGCTTCCTGGGGCGTCACTGTCTGCTGCTACGGAGAGGAGAGCGCAGCATGTGCCCCCTTCTGCCCCTATCCTGCCCTCAGTCCGGTCTCCCAAGTCCTTCTGTGGTGGCGGCGGCGTCCTGTATATCAAATCTGGTGCTGGTCCGCGAGCCAATCAGAGCACGCAGTCCGGCAGCGGTGGCTCCTGATTGGCTGCCGGTCCATGAGCTCTGATTGGCTCATGTTTCAGTCAGTGTAATACACGCTGCCTCTGGACTCAGGGGGAGGGAGTGACTGGGCAGGCAGGAGAGGGCAGGAGAGGCGCATGCTGCGCTCTCCTCTCTCCAACACCCAGTGTCTGCAAGGTGGCGGCCCGGCGATACTGCAGGAATTTCTTACCGGTACGCAGTACCACCCTGTACCGCCATACTTGCAGCACTGCTGCTAAACATCTGACAACCGATGTTACACGGATGTTTAGTAAAATACACCAGCAGCAGACAGTTACGATAGCGGAATCCACGTAAGAGGACACCAATGTGTATATATAGTATGAAGCATTTCCCTTATAGCACTAGGCAGGAAGATAGAGAATGAATAGGAGATTTTTTTTCTTATTACGAAAGTATTTAATAATAGACGCAGTAAAAAAAAAAATAGCCTTCTGAGCGCATGAATGGCTTCCTCTGCATCCTTGTTTTTATAAGATTCCTACTTAGAGAAATCCCTCCGGACTTAAACTTCTTTTAGAAAATCAACATGTAAAGTCCAATGTTACTGTGATCTCTGGAGCTGAATGGAATGGTTTTGTTGAAGTCTATTTTTAGTTTCAGTATCCCATGCAGAAGGATTTAGGGGGCAAATGACACGAGGGTTATACAAGGGTTATTCCATATGGGAAATGTAACTATTTATATACTGTAACTAATATATATTAAAAAAAATTATATCCTATTCTGATTTATAGACAACTGAAACTGCAATGCAAAATAAAACCAACTGTAATGGAGTTCCAGATGTTACATAAAGAAAGCAAATGGTGGCCGGGGCCATATTTTGTAAACAGTAACATCAGTAGTAGTGCACATTCCCATTCTCGCTTTCATGTTTACGTTGCGAAAGCCGATTTGCGTGGTAGTCCGTCTTTGAGAATGTAATACAATTACAGTTTTGGAACAGGGTTGTAGTAATACCTCAATATTAAGTAACACCCTCGTCTAGGGGATGTTAATAGAATAACATCCCTTTCAGTGTTAATTGCAGGAAAAAGGGGCTTGGACAAATTGTGGGACCTGAAAAAGGGATATGGTTAAGTGGGAAACATAATTAAAGATGGAGTGGAACCTTATTCTATAAAAGGGAAAGATTTTCCCACCTTTAGGAGAGACACCTGGGAGCTGGGGAGCAGAGCGGTAGCTCCTGCGCTCCCCTGGCGGAGGAGAAGAGTGGGTTGTGGCAGCTGCCACAATGCCCATGTACCAGCCAAAGAGAGAGAGACTAGAGGCGGTATTCTATTAGCCCCAATGCGATATTGTCCAATCAAAGCGGCCGGATATCGCGATTAATGACTGATGGTCATTATCGCAGTATCCAATTAGAGGTCATTTTGGTCGTCCGAAATTGGATCCGCGATCACATGAAATCACATGTGATTGGCGCTAATTCTCCAATCCCATGTGTTATCACAGCTCTGGTGGCCCTTTATCGCAGATTATGCCTGAGCAGCCCAGTGAGATCTCCATCATGTAGCACCCAGGAGAGAGTAAGAGCTGCAGAGGTATTGCTGAGAGAGGGGAAGAGGAGTATCTAAATGACAGAGAGCGTTACTGTTAAGGGGTAATAGGCGTCGCCTATAAATGAAAGCCCTCAGCAGCCATTAGAGGGGAGGTGACTGTTGAGGCAGTATGTCTGTAGGGAGTCATTCCTGTAGGAAAGGAGTGGACTTCAGCTAAGAGTACACTGCTGACAGTCAGTGCCGGCAACAGAAATCTAGGGGCCCGGTACACTGATACCTCTGGGGCCTCCCTCTTCCCTCCAACCAGCTCCCCCCCCATCCTTGACCCCAGACCCACACATCCCTCTCCTGCATGTGCCAATAAATGTATTGCTATATAAGTGTATTGTTCAGGTGTACAAAGAAACAGAGAATTTGATGGCAGATAAGAACCACTTGGCCCATCTAACCTGCCCTAAACACATGTACCCACACTGATTTACACACAGTATATTTTTGGAGTGTGGGAGGACACTGGAGTACCCAGAGGAAACCCACACAAGCATGAGGAGACTATACAAACTCCACACAGTTAGGGATGTTACTATACATACACTGCACTACTGCTAAGTAAAGTGGGCCACAATACATTATCTGCACTTTGAATAGAAGTCCTCTACCAGTGACATTAGTCTTTTTATTAATATTATTGAATTGCTGACATAATGTTATTTCATTCTAAAATAACATTATACCAGCAATTCAACAATATTAATAAAAATCACTAATGTCACTGCCACCAGCTATAGAAGTTCTATTCAAAGTGCAGGTAGTGTTAGCCATGTGCTCAGCAGTAGTGCAGTGTATTTTTATTACATTGCATATTGAATATGTTTTTTTTAATATTATAAAAAAACTGATAATATTCACTATGCAATGTAATAAAAATACGCTGCATTATGGCTGAGCACAGTGGATGAAAATAGCGCTAACTGCCCTTTGATATAGCATTAGATTGTGAATATTATCTGTGTTTTTTTTTTTTTTTTTATAATGTATGCTCTGTCTCATGAGAGACACACTGACTGCTGTCACTTACCAAAGCACCACTGTTATCCTCCAGTTCCACGCTGCCTGGGCATTTTCTCCTGAAGTCCTGGGTCCTGGACTGGGGCTGGGCTCCTCTTAGGACCATCGTGGCTGCAAAGACTAAACTGTGAAAGACGGGGAGGAGGCAGGGGGCGCAGCCTCGTACAGATGCGTCATGTGATGCACACAACGGAACCTGGACAGGTGACTGGGGACAGTAGTTTGGTTATTATCACCGCGGAGGGGGGGCAGGGTCCACCATCGGAGTTAACAACTCTCCAATGCCACAGCTCTCTTCCGGACGGTGCTATCCCTTTAAATAATACTCCATGCTAGCCGCCGCACTGCCACAGCTGGACGCCATGGCTAATACCCAGAACCTTGGGGCCCCTCACAATGTCGGGGCCTGTTATGGTTGCCCCCTTTGACCCCCCCTATCGCCGGGCCTGCTGACAGTGTCAGTGCTGTAAATGTAGACATCTGTATACTGCTGTCCTATGTGATGGAGAGTGGGTCAAAGAGAGGCAGATACAGTATGTGTGTGACTATCTGTAAATTGCCGGCCCTTAGGGAGTAGAGAGAGGCACACTGGTGTGAAGCATTCTGTATATTGTCTGCAGAGAGGCAAAGAGAGGCAGATATGTGTGTGGCTATCTGTATATTGCCGGCCCTTAGGTAGCAGGGAGAGGCATTCTGCGTATTGTCTGCAGAGAGGCAGACATGTATGTGACTATCTGTCGGCCCTTAGGGAGTAGATAGATGCAGACTGGTGTGAAGCAATCTGTATAATGGAGGTCATTCCGACCCGTTCGCACGGAGCGGTTTTTCGCTACGGTGCGAATGGGTGCGGAATGCCCATGCGCGGCGGGTGCAGGGCGCGTGCGCGACATTGCCCGGCAACAGGGGTCGCCGGGTTACGGTGCGGCTACCGACGGGAGCGGTTGCAGCGGCGATCGCTAAGAGGATTGATAGCAAGGAGGCGTGGATGGGCAGATCCGGACCGTTGGAGAGCGTTTTCGGGGAGTGGTGAGTAAAACACAGGCGAGTCCAGGACAACGGAGGCGGAGGAGTGACGTCAAAGCCGGGCCCATCATCGCTGGATCCATCGCACAGGATAAGTATGTCCAGGCCTACTCTTCTTCTGCTTGATTGTTTTTTTAGCTTAGCAGGGCTGCACCAGCGTTCGCAGCCCTGCTAAGCTAAAATACACTCCCCTGTAGGCGTGGACCATTGATCGCAGCAGCAGCTAAAAGTTGCTGGCTGCAATCAACTCGGAATGACCACCATTGTCTGCAGAGAGGCAAAGAGAGGCAGATATGTGTGTGGCTATCTGTATATTGCCGGCTCTTAGGGAGCAGATAGAGGCAGACTGGTGTGAGGGATTCTGTATACTGGATTATAATGTAACCATATTCGTAAGACTGTCTCTGCCATCTGACAAGTGTTTCAGCTGGAGGGAGAGGAGAAGCTTGCTGTAACCATATCTGTGTCCTTTAAAGTTATGTGCAGGAGGAGAGAAATAAAGGAGTATATTTTCAGAAGATATGGTCTGGTGCCCAAATTATTCATCAGCAAATGTCGCTGCATCAATGTGTATCCCTGTTTCCATAATGTACCATTATAAAGCTTGCATGGGCAGGGGCACCCTAACCAGGTACTGGAGAGCTTTTCTGTGGCAATGGGAGGTTTATTACACCAAATGCACCTTGCACCTCAACAGACCACACAGGGTGGTTACAATTACGTATGGAGTACTTCTGCTCCAAAAATGAAGCACTGGGACGTAGCTCCTAACTTTAACCTCACCCCTCATAGGACAAACTCTGCCTAGAGCCACCTAATCCAAGCCCCTATCTGTCCATAAGTGTTCACTACACGTCAAAGCTCTGCCCCTATTTAAATCAGAAATGCCCACAAGACCAGTGGCGCCAGAAGGGGGGTGCGTCCCGCACCCAGGTGTCACCCTCAAAAGGGGTGACACCAAAATGTCAGCTTCTCCACATTTAGGACATTGTGACATTCTTCAGCATTCGGCTCCTATCATACAGGAGGAGCCGACACTGCAGGCACTGGTCTCCGGAGGCAGCCCAGCAATCTTATGGGATGCTGGGCTGCACCCGGAGTGATGTCACCAGGATCCCAGGTGAGGCCACGCCCCTCCAACTTAGACCACGCCCCTTTTGGCAGAAATGGCGCCTCTGGCACACGAGGGGTACAGAGTGAACACCGGGTGTCACGGGACCCGGTGACACCTCTGGTTGGGATGTATGACTAGGAATCTATGCATCTGAGTATGTAGGGGTTATCAGATGATGTACATGAAACACATACTGTACACACAGAGTAGTTACAAAAAAAATAAAAAATCCCAAAAATTATAACTTTTTGCAATATGGAGTAGATTGTATTCAACCGATATTAAGTGGATACAGAAGAACAGGTCAACTGAATAATACAGTATAACTAGATGTACCAATTGCTACAGTATATCACAAATATATTTACAGTATCTCATTGTACAGTACTAGAAAAATGCAGACTCTTTCAACTACAGACTCCATACTACTGGATATAACTATATTACAATTCTAAAACACTCTGTTCAGACTTAGATTACACCAACTCAGCATAACCTGAACAATAAAAATAATACCATTATAGTACAATGACATGAATTCGACATGGCCACTTGGCATAATAATAATAATAATAATATTATATAGCAAACCATAATTAAATGTATCACTATACTAGCCCAACATGATTTGGCTGCTATACTTGATCATTAGAAAATGTTATTACACTCTATACAGACAATGAGGCAGATGTATTAAGTTGGAGAAGGCATAAGGAAGTGAGAAATGCAAGGTGATAAACACACCAGCCAATCCGCTCCAGTATTTAAAAATAAGAATTTACTTACCGATAATTCTATTTCTCATAGTCCGTAGTGGATGCTGGGGACTCCGTAAGGACCATGGGGAATAGCGGCTCCGCAGGAGACTGGGCACATCTAAAGAAAGCTTTAGGACTATCTGGTGTGCACTGGCTCCTCCCCCTATGACCCTCCTCCAAGCCTCAGTTAGGATACTGTGCCCGGACGAGCGTACACAATAAGGAAGGATTTTGAATCCCGGGTAAGACTCATACCAGCCACACCAATCACACCGTATAACCTGTGATCTGAACCCAGTTAACCGCATGATAACAGAGGAGCCTCTGAAAGATGGCTCACAACAATAATAACCCGATTTTTGTAACAATAACTATGTACAAGTATTGCAGACAATCCGCACTTGGGATGGGCGCCCAGCATCCACTACGGACTATGAGAAATAGAATTATCGGTAAGTAAATTCTTATTTTCTCTAACGTCCTAAGTGGATGCTGGGGACTCCGTAAGGACCATGGGGATTATACCAAAGCTCCCAAACGGGCGGGAGAGTGCGGATGACTCTGCAGCACCAAATGAGAGAACTCCAGGTCCTCCTCAGCCAGGATATCAATTTTGTAGAATTTTACAAACGTATTTGCTCCTGACCAAGTAGCTGCTCGGCAAAGTTGTAAAGCCGAGACCCCTCGGGCAGCCGCCCAAGATGAGCCCACCTTCCTTGTGGAGTGGACATTTACAGATTTTTGGCTGTGGCAGGCCTGCCACAGAATGTGCAAGCTGAATTGTACTACAAATCCAACGAGCAATAATCTGCTTAGAAGCAGGAGCACCCAGCTTGTTGGGTGCATACAGGACAAACAGCGAGTCAGATTTCCTGACTCCAGCCGTCCTGGAAACATATATTTTCAGGGCACTGACAACGTCTAGCAACTTGGAGGCCTCCAAGTCCCTAGTAGCCGCAGGCACCACCAATAGGTTGGTTCAGGTGAAACGCTGAAACCACCTTGGGGAGAAACTGAGGACGAGTCCTCAATTCCGCCCTGTCCGAATGGAAAATCAGATAAGGGCTTTTTCAGGATAAAGCCGCCAATTCTGACACGCGCCTGGCCCAGGCCAGGGCCAACAGCATGACCACTTTCCATGTGAGATATTTTAACTCCACAGATTTAAGTGGTTCAAACCAATGTGACTTTTGGAACCCAAAACTACATTGAGATCCCAAAGTGCCACTGGAGGCACAAAAGGAGGCTGTATATGCAGTACCCCTTTTACAAACGTCTGAACTTCAGGGACTGAAGCTAGTTCTTTTTGGAAGAAAATTGACAGGGCCGAAATTTGAACCTTAATGGACCCCAATTTCAGGCCCATAGACACTCCTGTTTGCAGGAAATGTAGGAATCGACCCAGTTGAATTTCCTCCGTCGGGCCTTACTGGCCTCGCACCACGCAACATATTTTCGCCAATTGCGGTGATAATGTTTTTGCGGTTACATCCTTCCTGGCTTTGATCAGGATAGGGATGACTTCATCCGGAATGCCTTTTTTCCTTCAGGATCCGGCGTTCAACCGCCATGCCGTCAAACGCAGCCGCGGTAAGTCTTGGAACAGACAGGGTCCTTGCTGGAGCAGGTCCCTTCTTAGAGGTAGAGGCCACGGATCCTCCGTGAGCATCTCTTGAAGTTCCGGTTACCAAGTCCTTCTTGGTCAATCCGGAACCACGAATATAGTGCTTACTCCTCTCCATCTTATCAATCTCAGTACCTTGGGTATGAGAGGCAGAGGAGGGAACACATACCCTGACTGGTACACCCACGGTGTTACCAGAGCGTCTACAGCTTATTGCCTGAGGGTCCCTGGACCTGGCGCAATACCTGTCGAGTTTTTAATCATGTGGAAGACTTCTGGGTGAAGTCCCCACTCTCCCGGGTGGAGGTCGTGCTGAGGAAGTCTGCTTCCCAGTTGTCCACTCCCGGAATGAATACTGCTGACAGTGCTATCACATGATTTTCCGCCCAGCGAAGAATCCTTGCAGCTTCTGCCATTGCCCTCCTGCTTCTTGTGCCACCCTGTCTGTTTACGTGGGTGACTGCCGTGATGTTGTCCGACTGGATCAACACCGGCTGACCTTGAAGCAGAGGTCTTGCTAAGCTTAGAGCATTGTAAATGTCCCTTAGCTTCAGGATATTTATGTGAAGTGATGTCTCCAGGCTTGACCATAAGCCCTGGATATTCCTTCCCTGTGTGACTGCTCCCCAGCCTCGCAGGCTGGCATCCGTGGTCACCCGGACCCAGTCCTGAATGCCTAATCTGCGGCCCTCTAGAAGATGAGCACTCTGCAACCACCACAGGAGGGACACCCTTGTCCTTGGTGACAGGGTTATCCGCTGATGCATCTGAAGATGCGACCCGGACCATTTGTCCAGCAGGTCCCACTGGAAAGTTCTTGCGTGGAATCTACCGAATGGGATTGCTTCGTAGGAAGCCACCATTTTACCCAGAACCCTTGTGCATTGATGCACTGAGACTTGGCTCGGTTTTAGGAGGTTCCTGACTAGCTCGGATAACTCCCTGGCTTTCTCCTCCGGGAGAAACACCTTTTTCTGGACTGTGTCCAGGATCATCCCTAGGAACAGAAGACACGTCGTCGGAACCAGGTGCGATTTTGGAATATTGAGAATCCAATCGTGCTGCCGCCACACTACCTGAGATAGTGCTACACCGACCTCCAACTGTTCCCTGGATCTTACCCTTATCAGGGAATTGTCCAAGTAAGGGATAACTAAAATTCACTTCCTTCGAAGGAATATCATCATTTCGGCCATTACCTTGGTAAAGACCCGGGGTGCCGTGTACCATCCATACGGCAGCGTCTGAACTGATAGTGACAGTTCTGTACCATAAACCTGAGGTACCCTTGGTGAGAAGGGTAAATTTTGACATGAAGGTAAGCATCCTTGATGTCCCGAGACATCATGTAGTCCCCTTCTTCCAGGTTCGCAATCACTGCTCTGAGTGACTCAATCTTGAATTTGAACCTCTGTACGTAAGTGTTCCAAAATTTTAGATTTAGAATCGGTCTCACCGAGCCGTCCGGCTTCGGTACCACAACAGTGTGGAATAATACCCCGTTCCTTGCAGGAGGGGTATCTTGATTATCACCTGCTGGGAATACAGCTTGTGAATGGCTTCCAAAACTGTCTCCCTGTCAGAAGGAGACATCGGTAAAGCCGACTTTAGGAAACGGCGAGGGGGAGACGTCTCGAATTCTAATTTGTACCCCTGAGATATCACCTGAAGGATCCAGGGGTCTACTTGCGAGTGAGCCCACTGCGCGCTGAAATTCATTGAGACGGGCCCCCCACCGTGCCTGATTCTGCTTGTAAAGCCCCAGCGTATACTGAGGGCTTGGCAGAGGCGGGAGAGGGTTTCTGTTCCTGGGAACTGGCTGATTTCTGCAGCCTTTTTCCTCTCCCTCTGTCACGGGGCAGAAATGAGGAACCTTTTGCCCGCTTGTCCACGAAAAGACTGCGCCTGATAATACGGCGTCTTCTCATGTTGAGAGGCGACCTGGGGTACAAACGTGGAATTCCCAGCTGTTGCCGTGGCCACCAGGTCTGAAAGACCGACCCCAAATAACTCCTCCCTTAATAAAGCAATACTTCCAAATGCCGTTTGGAATACGCATCACCTGACCACTGACGTGTCCATAACCCTCTACTGGTAGAAATGGACAACGCGCTTAGACTTGATGCCAGTCGGCAAATATTCCGCTGTGCATCACGCATATATAGAAATGCATCTTTTAAATGCTCTATAGGCAAAAATATACTGTCCCTATCTAGGGTATCAATATTTTCAGTCAGGGAATCCGACCACGCCAACCCAGCACTGCACATCCAGGCTGAGGCGATTGCTGGTCGCAGTATAACACCAGTATGTGTGTAAATACCTTTTAGGATACCCTCCTGCTTTCTATCAGCAGGATCCTTAAGGGCGGCCATCTCAGGCGAAGGTAGAGCCCTTACAAGCGTGTGAGCGCTTTATCCACCCTAGGGGGTGTTTCCCAACGCACCCTAACCTCTGGCGGGAAAGGATAAAATGCCAATTACATTTTAGAAATTATCAGTTGTTATCGGGGGAAACCCACGCATCATCACACACCTCATTTAATTTCTCAGATTCAGGAAAACTACAGGTAGTTTTTCCTCACCGAACATAATACCCCTTTTCTGGTGGTACTCGTATTATCAGAAATGTGTAAAACATTTTTCATTGCCTCAATCATGTAACGTGTGGCCCTACTGGAAGTCACATTCGTCTCTTCACCGTCGACACTGGAGTCAGTATCCGTGTCGGCGTCTATATCTGCCATCTGAGGTAACGGGCGCTTTCCACTCAGGTGTCGACCCCCTAGGGGGTGACATCACTATTACAGGCAATCTGCTCCGTCTCCACATTTCTCCTCATACATGTCGACACAAAAGTACCGACATACAGCACACACAGGGAATGCTCTGATAGAGGACAGGACCCCACTAGCCCTTTGGGGAGACAGAGGGAGAGTTTGCCAGCACACACCAGAGCGCTATATAAATACAGGGATAACCTTATATAAGTGTTTTTCCCCTTATAGCTGCTGTATAGTTAATACTGCGCCTAATTAGTGGCCCCCTCTCTTTTTTTAACCCTTTCTGTAGTGTAGTGACTGCAGGGGAGAGCCAGGGAGCTTCCCTCCAACGGAGCTGTGAGGGAAAATGGCGCCAGTGTGCTGAGGAGATAGGCTCCGCCCCTTTTTCGCGGACTTTTCTCCTGCTTTTTTATGGATTCTGGCAGGGGTTAAATGCATCCATATAGCCCAGGAGCTATATGTGATGCATTTTTTGCCATCCAAGGTGTTTTTATTGCGTCTCAGGCGCCCCCCCCCCCCCCCCCCAGCGCCCTGCACCCTCAGTGACCGAAGTGTGAAGTGTGCTGAGAGCAATGGCGCACAGCTGCAGTGCTGTGCGCTACCTTGTTGAAGACAGGACGTCTTCTGCCGCCGATTTTCCGGACCTCTTCTGCCTTCTGGCTCTGTAAGGGGGCCGGCGGCGCGGTTCTGGGACCCATCCAAGCTGGGCCTGTGATCGTCCCTCTGGAGCTAATGTCCAGTAGCCTAAGAAGCCCAATCCACTCTGCACGCAGGTGAGTTCGCTTCTTCTCCCCTTAGTCCCTCGATGCAGTGAGCCTGTTGCCAGCAGGTCTCACTGAAAATAAAAAACCTAAACTAAAACTTTCACTAAGAAGCTCAGGAGAGCCCCTAGTGTGCACCCTTCTCGTTCGGGCACAGAGATCTAACTGAGGCTTGGAGGAGGGTCATAGGGGGAGGAGCCAGTGCACACCAGATAGTCCTAAAGCTTTCTTTAGATGTGCCCAGTCTCCTGCGGAGCCGCTATTCCCCATGGTCCTTACGGAGTCCCCAGCATCCACTTAGGACGTTAGAGAAATAACAGTTAGGAGCTGATTGACTGGTGCCTTTATCACCATGCACTTATCACTGGTTTATCACTTCCTTATGCTGTCTCCGCTCTTAATACATCTGCCCCATTATTATTACAGTCTATAGCTTAGGTACAAAACCCATGGTTTATGGAGTGCAGAGAGTGGGGTTGGTATGAGGTACCCAGGCCTGTGTCTCTGTAGCAGGTGCGGTGAGGTCAATGGGTGTTGAGGCACTGGCTAGTATCACAGACAGATTTGCACACATAAAAATGATTAGTATAATACAACTATGGTTATAAAAATAATTAGAACAATGCAAAGATAATTGTATTATATAGAATAATACAATGATTATATAAATATCTTCATTGTATTATTCTAATACTGTAATTTGTATAGACAAAGCTCTGGAGTTTACTGGACTATGAAAGGTGAAGCCCTGCTTCCCCTGACCGCACATTACTGCTCTGTAGGGGCCTGGGAGTGCCCCCTACAATGCCATGACTCTTTGGTGCGTAGCCGCAACTTCACAGGTGTGTGCTCCATTGGTAAGTATTGGACTAGAGGCCAGTCCTGAGTGATATAATATGGTCAGTTGCACACAGGAGGTCACAAAAGAGCACGTAGGGGTCAGATGGAGATGTCATCCATGAGCCACTCTAGTAATCGATGCATAGTGGAACAATAAGCAGGCAATGGAGATTTACAGAGCAGAGACAGAAGAGAGATCAGGTCACTACACAGCAATATCAAAAGGACAAGGTGGATATGTGCTTTGTGTAGAGAGAGGTCACAAGGTAAATCAGGTTGGTACACACATAGGCGTTTCTATCATGGGTGCCATGTGTGTGGTGCACATGGGCCCCTGGGTCCAGGGGGGCCTACACTGCAAACATTGCACCCATAATATTTTAATACTCACTGCTCTGGAGTCCAGCGTCGGGCACTGCAGCCGTCGCCGTAAACATGACGGGCACCATGTTTCCGGAGACCTGCGCATGCGCCGTAGACTCTGGCACAATGCCGGAGCCTACGGCACCATGGAAGGGAGGGGGCCCACCCGGAGTCTGCACACAGGCCCCCTCCTTTCTTAAGACGCCCCTGGGTACACAGTTTGGTAACATCAAACAGGCAGACGTACTGTATATACTTCATACAGAGTAAGGTCAACCCATGCATGTACAATGGCCAATCATATAGCCCTGATCACTAGGTAAAGACTCACTATAAGCACCTAGGGAGCATGAAACTCTCACTGACATGCTGGTAACATCAGTGCAGATCAGTTAACCAGAGGCACAGGTCCTAAATACATGTTTAGGTATTGCAACATATATCACCGACTGTAATTATAAACAATGCAAAGACAGTATTCTTTTTTGTGTATATGAGAATTCATTATATAATATTTTGAATAGGTTAATGTAAGTAACACATTTACATGTGCTGTACTATAATACTGTTGCACCTCTTATTGGGGTGTTAGTATATACATTTGTATGCCTGCATAAGCTTGGAGTGTGTAAAATATGTTCAGCTATGTATATATGTATTTGGCCAGTGAGCTTGAACTTTGAGCAGCAAAGTAAGGCAAAATCTGGGTCTATATATAACCGTAGCACCAAGTTCGGGGTCTTTGCAATGGTGAGGTTTTAGTGAATATCAGACCATACACTGTACGTTATCAAGCATCTCTAATTTTAACCAACATATTTTTTCTAAAAATGTCTCATTATTTCATTTTGTAAATGATGTAAAAGTCAAGTTTATTTTATAAACTAGGTTAAAATAAAGTAAGCACTGAAATACTTTTTGGTTATATAGTGATTAGTTGTTTTGGTTTTGCATCACACATGTGGAATGGGAGGCACTCGATATGCCGGCTGTCTGGATCCCGGCGCTCAGCATACCGGCGCCGGGATCTCGACAGCCGGCATACCGACAACTATTCTCTTCTTGGGGGGTCCACGACACCACTGGAGGGAGAATAAATAGCTCGGGGCTCTTTTGCGCTCACCCCGCTGTCGGCATGCCGGCAGTCAGAATCCTGGGGCCGGTATGCTGGGTGCCAGGATCCCGACAGCCGGCATAACAGTAGACCCATGTGGAATTACAGAAAATGTCTACTATACAACTTCAAGAACTAAGTACTATGTGCGTCTTGATCTTTCTATTCACATTAAAATAGTTTTCCTTCGATAAATCATACTTTTCGACACTATTATAGTATCTTGAAACACTCTATATATTCTTGTTCAAGGGTGTACCTACCATAGGTGCAGGAAGTTCAGCTGCTATGGGGCCCAGAGCTGAAAGGGGCCCATCTTCCCTGTCAGTTACATGTTATGTATAAACTAGGTGGTACATAGGGGCCCCTACAAACTTTTGCCTTGGGGCCTAAAAGATATCTAATTTGTAGGTTATGCTATCAATTCTGTCAAGTGCAAATTCTGCAAAATTGGTTTTAAATTCAGCATAAAGAACAATCTCAATACACAATATTTCACGTACATGATATGTTATCATAACAAGAGCTGGGCAAGTTTTGGCAAAACTGAAATCTCTGGCAGGACAGGTTGTATCACAGAGGTTTCTATTGCATTATAAGCCATATTTCAAGTGCGTATGTTCTTGCATTTTTATCAATAAATGTGACTTTAGCATGCCATGTCATTTGGATTAATTTACATTGACAGTCAGAATTTATATGTATTTATACCCATTCCAGATACCCTACATGCCAAATACAGATGTCCCCCTGCCCACCACATAGTTATGGCCCTGGGAGTAGAACATGTTACACCTAAAGCAACTGCTTTCAGGCAACACATGCAAAATTTCACTTGGTGAATATGCTGTTGATCAGGTTGGGCTCATGTTCTCAGTGCTGGTGAAAGCTACATGCACTTTTTTTTTCTTATAGACTGCTGGGGACAAGATGAGTTGTAGTAGGAATAATGTAGGCATCAGCAAGAGCACCCTATGTAGAGTTGGCAATGGGCCATACTTTGTTTTCATAGGCTAAGCACCACTCGATCTCTGCTCCTACTCTAGTCATTTCCTGGGTTCTGCTCCTTCACCAGCTTCTTACACTTTCTAGCTCATTCTTTACCTGGCATAGTATTGAACAGTACATTGACTTCACACTTCCTAGGGCTACTCTTAGCAACTCCAAGGCTGACTCATTCCCTGCTAGGCTGACTCATCCCCTGATCATGATGTACCTGTATCACTGTCAGGAGATCAGGAAGGACAAACCTTTGGCACATCACTGCCCTACATACAAAAGATAAACAAAAAGGGCTGTTTTGGTTGAAGAAAATGACGGGGATGGCACAGCTCCACATCAGACATACAAAAGAAAATGTGGATTATTGCACTGGCATTGCATACCGCCAATGGCCCCAGAGTCTCAAGGTCTTTATAGATAGCATAACATATCCTCTCAAGAGCTACGTCTCCTCTTTATGTGTGTTTATCCCATCCTCAACTCTGTGTCTGTTTACCTTTACCCCTCATATCACATCCCTCCCTTCACTTTCTCGACTTTTAACCACCACCACCCTCTTTAACCCTGTGCTCCTCACAATCCACTTTTCATCTGACCCTGCACTTTATCCTGCTCTTAGGAGTCGCTCACATGTCCGGCATGTCTCGGTCGTTGCTAGGTGACCGGGATTCATCATGCTGGCCACAATGGCTGATGGTCTAGATGGTTGCTAGGCAACCAGGACTCTATGTCCCCGATCTAACTGTTGGTCCCAGCTGCTACTGAGCTACTCAGCTGCAGTGTAATAAATTGCAAGGGGGCTATCTCTGCAGGTGCAGCTATTCAGCTGCAGTGTAATTAATTGTAAGGACTCTGTCTCTGTTCTAGGGTTCTGGCAGGCTCCAGATTATGGTTATACGGTTATAGATTCTACTCTGCAAGAAGTAAACTGCCTTGCTGCTGTTTTTCCTGTTGAAACTCTGTGCCTGGTTCAGAGTTCGACGCAGGAGTGTGGCAGCATGCAGATTCCTGACTGGATGTGCAAGGTCTGTTCTGTACATGCGCAGAACGGGCTTTGTGATGTCATCTGTAGTTCCCCTGTGCCACTGACTGATTGACAGGCAGTGATGTTGCGTGGTTGAGGAGGGGGCATTCCTGGAAACAGGTGCGTGTTGCTCCCATTTTCTGGGAAGGGAGAGCCAAGGATCTGTGCATCACCACTCAGCTGGCCGACTGCATAGAACATCGCGACTGATGGTCATGATGTTGTATCCAGGCTTGCGATGTTGGTTGCAGTGCTGGGATCACAGCTACATGCAGGAGGCGTCTCTTCTGAGAAGTCTCCTGCATGTTCCTCCTTAAAACGGGACGAAAATTCAAAGTTGCTTACAAGCAGCATTGAATTTCCGTCTATCTCTGAATCATGCCCCCTGCTTGCCAGTATCAAGCCCCTTGATTCGAACCGCTGGATTATTTCAGCTTGCACCTTGCTTTTGCCCAGAACTGTGTCTTTGTGTAGTACATAAGGCCTAATTCAGACCTGATCGCAGCAGAAAATTTGTTAGCTAATGGGCAAAACCATATGCACTGCAGGGGAGGGGGGGGCAGATATAACATGTGCAGAGAGAGTTAGATTTGGGTGTAGTGTGTTCAAGCTGAAATCTAAATTGCAGTCTATAAATAAAGCAGCCAATATTTACCCTGGACAGAAACAATATAACCCACCCAAATCTAACTCTCTGCACATTATACAGTATCTGCCCCACCTGAACTGCACATGGTTTTGCCCATTACCTAACAAATTTGCTGCTGCGATCAGGTCTGAATTAGGCCCATAGTTAGTTAGTTAGTTAGTTTGCCTGTCTTCTGATCTTGCCTATTGCCTCTCCCTTCTCTTATTTAGTCTATCAGCGTATGAGTTATTCTCTCTGTTCCCACCTCTGCCAATTCCTTATGCTCCCAGTTGCTAGATAGACTCCCTTATACTGTACGTAAGTCCTGGTGGCATCCAAGAAGAGTGAGAACTTCTTCTGGGAATGGCGGTTGTTATACAGTAGGTGAAGACCTCCATAGTCAAACATTGGGAGTCATGTGGTTACATAGGTGTGTCCTAACACTTGCCTCCCACTTCTTCTTTCACTTTTCCTTTCTTCACTCTTACCTTTCTTCTCCTCTTTTGATGATGTATCTGGAAACCAGCTGGCTCCCATCAGAAGTAATCTGGATAAACCTGAAGATGGCAAGTAAGCGCAATCTTCTGATGTCAATTTATGCCCTGTAACCCTGCTATCGCTGGCGACAACCATGTTGGTAAGATTTGCCAGTGGTTCTCAGCAAACGTTTTCCCTTGCAAAGTACTGTACTTTGCAATAGCTGTTCTGTTAACAAATGAAACAAATTAAAACAAAGGCCATATTCTTTGAATAAAACATTTTCTAACGTATACAGTTTTTAAAATTCTTTTAAATAAATTTGATCTATTTTGAATCTTTTA
This sequence comes from Pseudophryne corroboree, assembly GCF_028390025.1. Lineage (NCBI taxonomy): Eukaryota > Metazoa > Chordata > Amphibia > Anura > Myobatrachidae > Pseudophryne > Pseudophryne corroboree. The sequence goes on from NC_086444.1 coordinate 1,071,670,448, forward strand.
AAGGCAATTTTACATTATCATGAACATTAACGATCAAACATGGCAAGCCAACTGTGAGAATAGCTTGGCAACGTTGTAAGTGAACCTTTCCAGCTTCAGGCCTGCATCACCAGGGCACAGTATTGCTGATGCGCTGGATATAGATTTATTTTATATATTGTATTGATCAGAGTTCTTCAAAATAGGCCCCTATGTCTTTTAACTGAATATCTTGCTTATAACGGAAATATAATTCATCAAGCTCCCTCGCTATCTTGGCCATTCTAGTTTAGACAAACGATATAAAAAGGACACTGCTATAAAAACACAATACTGTAAATAATTTTTTTAAATGCGGTTTTTGTGATGTGTATTTTCGAGTATAGTAACAGATCTTTAAATATCAGACTTGTAATTATATATCATATATACTTTGTATAGCTATGCAAGCCTACCATGTGGATGGACTCAGCTCCTCTACAGTGCTATAGGGATCCGGTATGAAATACCAGCAGACGGGATGCTGGCTGTCAGTATAGCTACACCGGCATCCTGTATGCTGGAATCCCTGCAGCAAAGCCGCGAATCCCCCCGCGGCCTCGCTGCGCTCACCGGGCTTTGGGCCCTTTGTCGAGCTTTGCTCACAGGTTCTATTACCACAGGTTCTATTACCACTCGGTTGAGGGCATGGACCAACCAACTGAGTGGGAATTCCACGTGGGGGTTGGGATTCTGGCCACCGGTATAAAGTCAGCAGTCGGGATTCCATTGTCGTTATCTTGAACTCCGGGATCCCAATAGCCGGAATTTTAACATTATCACCCTATAGAGAAACTACAGAGGAAAAGCAGACTGGCCAGAATACAAGATGATAGGTAGATGGCCTTCAATTAATTACATATTACTTTTATCAGCATGTATAGATAGAGATGAATGCTATATGTGGATGTTGCATCATTGCCATCCACTTGTTATACAGGAAGTGTTTAAAATATAGGAAGTGTTTAAAATGCAGCCACAATTCAGAATGCCTGCAGCCATATGCGCTGGAACAGTGTGGGAAAGAGGGCAGCTAGAGCCCCTCAATATATTTGAGAGGCGCCATTCAAAGTACTGGGTCACGGGGCACAGTGTGCCTGTCATCTACAGTTAATACTGGCACTGAGAAAATACCTTTTCCGGTTGCTTCACCTCTTAACTCCACAATGCCCTTCTCCCCCCTGCACCCAGCTCCAACCTCTACAGTGTGTGGCTAGTTACTGTGGGATGGCTCCCCCTCTGGACCCATCCCGGTGCCCTTCTTACCTCCCACTTTTTCCTTCTTCCTTCCTCACCTCTTCCCCCTTAGCTCCCCTTTGTCCTGCCACCCACTTCTGTCACAGAACAAATATCCTGCATTAAATAAACGTTGCAATGCTTGTAGCAAACAAATTCATATTGCTGTTGATCAGGGGCGTCTTAAGAGAGGCGCTGTAGGCTCAGGCAATATGCCGGAGTCTACTGCGCATGCGTAAGTTTTCCGAAAAACATGACGCCCACCATGTTTTGGAAACAAAAGTCAAACTGCGCTTGCGCTGCGGCCATTTTTACTGTGTTTTTTGGCTGCGACGGCTGCCGCTCCAGCTCCCGGCGGTGGACTTCGGAGAGATGAGTATGAAAAGATGGGTGCAATGTGTGCGGTGTGGCCCCCCCCCCCTTGACCCAGTGGCCCATGTGCACCGCACACATTGCACCCATGCTAGAAACGCCAGTGATGCTGATGCAGGTTCAAGCCTAATGCTGATGACAGACCTTACACTGTACATTCCAGCAGCCCACTGCACAGCATTCACAATGTGGACACCACCAGAAAACCACCCAGACATCGGTCTCCACTGTGAGAGTGTTGACCTCAGGGTGAAATAAGCACCGTAATAGACAAGGAGAAAAGGTGCCAAGTGTAACAACATGTCACATGAACTCCCTCAGTGCACCAGCACAAAAACACATATATACTGCTATCACCCTGTGAATGTAATTACTTACGTTGGTGAGGTAATCTAGACCATGGATGTGACTATGCTGCAATCCACAAATTTACAGTTTTATATAGGACCTCATTCAGGTCTGGTTGCATCTGCTACGCATGGCGCAAAATACCTGCTGCATCATGCCTCCTGCTGCTTTAACATATTAGCACTATCGCTGCTGCTGTATGCATCTACATCTGAAAGCTCTGATGAGACTGCATCACCCCCACAGAACTGTGGAGCAAGTAATAGCTGATAGGTCAAATGTAAAGATATTGCATGGCATATATCTTAAAGGGATACCCTTGTGAGACCATTGTGGATGATTCCATCCATGGTAGAACATGACATGCACCTTTGCAAGGTCCTCCAAAGGATCTGTAAAATCAACATGCAGTTAAAACCTGACAAGTATTGTCCCACTGAGGTCAAATATGTTGGCGATCTTCTAACTTTAGAGAGTAAGTCAGTTTCTGCCAAGACACAGGCTATTTAACACATGCCTACCTCCACAGATACAATAAGTTGAGTCTGCAGTGATTTTTTGGGTAAGACCAACTACATCTCAAAACTCCTGTGACACTACAGTGAGGTCACAGCCCCGCTCTGCTAGGTTTTACATAATGACATTGAATGGTGTTGGTTGGATTGCCATGCTGCTGCTATTTCTCACCTGGTGCTCCAGTGTACAAGAAGGCCAGTGCACAGTAGCTATAGTCATTTTTTTTAAATACAATAATACTGCAGTGCGGAGTACGAAATCACCGGAACAACAGGCAACCAGTGACAACATGCCTTACAACTGAAAGCTCCCTTGGTGCGCTGTATAAAATGATCCCTACATGAAGTAAATATGTGAACACAGAAAAAGATCTGCACCGCTTCTCGAACGCACACAACGAAAAGCACAGTTCAGAGTTCTACACAGCTCTCTAAAAGAAAAAAAAATCATTACAATCAGCAATAGAGTTGGAACACACAGCACTATAAAAAATAATTACAATGAGCGACATCAATGTCACTGCAGGTGTCGGTCACCTGTCTCCATGGCTCTCTTGGCATAATGGTATCACAGATGATTACCATGCACGTGAGCTAGGGTTTGATTCCTAGAAAAGACACACTTGTATTATATATCTGTTTAAAAAGTAGCATTTACAGTTTATTTTCTTCCCAAAACACATTCTGTTGTGCTTCATAGACTTGACATGCACACAGGTATACATTCAAAATGAGAAAAAAAAACTGAAGATGCTACTTTTACACAGCTATACAAGTGTGGCTTTTGAAAATTCTGAAAGTCTTAGCTTTATGAGACTGAGTTTACTGTACTTCTTCCCGGGCCTCCTTATTGCTTTAACAGGCAGCCTCCCCCAACACCAATCCCACCCCCATGAGACTTATGATTTCACGGACTGGGTGTACTGCTTAGTAAATGACAGCGCAAGCCTTTAATTTACACACAGTAGTGTACTGGTCATGTTGTGTTTTACTAAGCAGTACACCCAGTCCAAGAAATCACAAGTCTCATGGGGGTTGGGATTGGGGGAGGGGACTTTTTTCTTTATATTGTGTCCCAACTCTATCGCTGATTATAATGATTTTTTTTCTTTTACAGAGCTGTGTAGAACTCTGAACTGTGCTTTTCGGAGACGCTGAGCCAATTGATATAATGGAGACTTCACACATGTGCAATGATGGTTTTCAAAATCGACACCTGGTGGACAAACCCCAGTACATCCGACGGAGACTTAATTCATTACACTGTGACTGATATACCACGGTGCGACAAGGCGCAGGCAAATGTAATGCAACTACTTTTTCGCACTATACGCCACATTGTGGATAGATGAGCATGGCTACATCAAAACCTACCACCTGGACTCAGGTGTCTTGAGGCTGATAATGACCTGCATGTCATGGAGTTTGATGTCCTCTCCTCTGGGCATATAGAGGTGGACCATGAAGCCACACTCAGAGATGATGTCTGCCAATGGTTGTCTTGTGTTGTCCTGCATGACTGCCCACTTTCTGTCAGGTAACTGTCTAATAACCTGAAGTCTTTCTTCGCCTTCTGTGATGAATTAACTCTCTCAGATGGCATTCTTCTGCTTAGTCAGCATTTTGTTATTGATTATGCCCTTCAAGACTTGTATGCTTAGCAGGCTCACCAGGGGCACTCTAGGCTAAGGCACATTACAGAGGGCTAAGGGTGCCTTGTTTTGGCCCTCTAAAGCTGCTGCCATTGAGTGTGTGGCATCTGCTTATGCTCCCTACAATGCTTTAAGGGCCCATCATGGCAAGGAACCGCACACTCTTGATGAAGTTTCTGACCCCTTTGGTCCACTGTTGCTACAAATCTCTGAATTGAGGGGGAAAGAGAACCTTGCATTAGTGGATTAAAATTCCGGTTGGTTTGAGACTGATTATCTTCCCAAACTGATAAGAACTACAATCATCAACAAAATGAAAATACACTTTTCTGCACATGGTACAATATACCACACAAGCTACTTATTGACAATACCATGCAGTCAATAAGTGGTGCGTTCCAGACTTTCACCAGTTAATGGGATATATGTCTCCAAATGTCCTTGCTATCAACAGTTCAATAGTAGCAGAAGAGGCAGTATATTGTGCCTAGCACCTGTTTTAGAGATGGTTCTGATGTGTTGGTGGCACTTCTCAATTTGAGAAATGCTCAGAGAGAGGGATTTCCTTTTCCTACTTAATGCCTTCTGTCTAGGTGCACCCGCACCATTATTCCCAACACCAAGTTCAATCTTAGACCACAAGTTGACAACAACATGTATGACGCTCTGTAGAACTACAGGCTGTGGCTCAAAGTCACTCATGATAAGACATTCCATTGCTTGGCATCCAGACCTCTGTTGGGTTTGACAAACTGTAGAGAGATTTTCCAACAGACCCTACAGCTATTCAGTGTAATCTGACAGTGGGATGTATGAGTGCAACACCTCCTATGGGTGTGTGAGCCAACACCTCCACCTCACCTGACACAGAGTGAACATCCATCAACATGGACAATGAATCTCCTAAAGAAGCATCTATTGGGGTGCAGGACAGTCCCATGCCTTTGACCAATAGTGAGCCTATTCAGGCACTGCTTATACCACTAGCCCCTTTCCTTGTCACCAAGTCTGGAAGAATTTCCAGGCCTAATCCAAAATGTAAGGACTGTTAATTAATCTCCTATTTTTCAGTCTATGTTTGATCTCTATTGCACACTGTCCCCTCTACAGTATATACTGCAAGGGGGCAATGTGAAAGTTGGGGATAGATGACTTTAATTGGCAACAGGAAGAAAAATAATGGAAGTGTGTGTGTGTGTGTGTGTGTGTGTGTGTGTGTGTGTGTGTGTGTGTGTGTGTGTGTGTGTGTGTGTAGTTCTGTGAAGGATCGATAAGACAAACTCCTTATATTTACATGTTGATTGAGTGTTCAGATAAAGTTTGAACCAGACTTTTATTTAACATTTCATTTTTTACATATACACAGACTTAATCATGGTTCAACGGCTGATCCTGAGCAACAGTTATGGGGTTGTGATAGAGTTGTCTAGAATATGGCTGTGTGACCATATCTGTATTCGAATCTTATAATGATCTCAGTGATTTTCATTTGATAATTATTAGACATAGCGCTCAGTTTGCTGCCACATACATTGTAATATTAAGTCAACTGCACAATATCATTAGCAATATAAGCATTTGTGGCAAGAACCCTTTTTCAAAAGGATGAGAGTGGCGGACTACTGAATCCTTCCATTTAGAATTTACCAAACTTTTTTTTTGCTGAAAAATGTAGTTTATCATCATACTGTAGTTCAATTTTAAGTTGAATTTTTTAAGGGTCCAAATAAGTTATAACAGACTTTGAAAAACTAAAGGAAGAATAGAAATATTTTCCAATTGTACAAGAAATGTTTCTAATCTTGAGTCAGTATCTATCTTTCAAATGTAGCATCATTACTGTTAACTAATATTTCCATATGAGTTTTTGGTTTTAACTTCCAAATCAGAGATTAGCCTTTGTCAGGGCAGCCATCAGGGGGGGACTGTGGGAACTGGTGTCCCGGGCCTTTACAGAGAGGGTGCTCCACCCATGGCTCCTACCGCCAATACCAGTAGAGCTGCACCAGTCTGTAAATCAACAGCAGGCTGATGTGCAGGGACTACTTCTCAAAACAAGCCTTATCTGTGCATCAGCTCTCTATGAACCGTTCCTGTAGGTCCACAACACCACCTATATGTAATGTCACAATGTATGACATCACATAGTGGTGGAGCAGTGTGGCAGAATCTTTTTTTTGGGAGGGGGAGGCCCTGTCTATTTTGTCAGTCCCGGGCCCTACAATTTCTGATGGCAGCCCTGGCCTTTGTTGTTAAAGACTGTATGATGTGTTTTGTTGGTCCAACAAAATAATATGGAATTTGTACAGTATCTGTTTGAGAAATCTGTGAAAGTAGAGATTCACTGATTTCATAATAAAGGAAGTTGCCAAAATCTACATGGCAGCGAATTGTTTGACAGTATTTGTTTATACTAAATACAGTGTGGGTGGTATAAAGAAACGTAACAAATAGGTAGTACTGATCCTAGTGTATGTGTGTAAATCATGGAAGGCATTATTATTTTCGCTCTACATGGTGTCAGACATAGTGTTAAACTTAAAACCCTTTCAATCTTATTGGATAAACCACAAATGGTAGAGTGATTTAAAAAAGGTATTTATATTTTAGGTAAAATGTAGTTGGGCTAAATTTTAATATAGAACTAGTCAAAAGGTGTAATCATATTTTCATGGCCTTTAACAATATGCAGCAATACAAAATAAAATCCTATGTGTACTATATATATATATATATATATATATATATATATATATATATATATATATACATACACACACACAGTAGGGCAAAAAAGTATTTGGACAGCCACCGATTGTGCAAGCTGACCGACTTAAAAAGATGAGAGAGGTCTATAATTTTCATCATAGGTACACTTCAACTGTGACAGACAGAATCTGGAAAAAAAACAACCTAGGAAATTACATTGTATGATTTTTAAACAATTTATTTATATATTCTTGAGGAAAATAAATATTTGGACAATCAAAAGGTTTAACTCAATACTTTGTAATATAACCTCGGTTGGCAATTACAGAGGTCAAACGTTTCCTGTAGTTCTTGACCAGGTTTGTACACACTGTAGCAGGTATTTTGGCCCACTCTTCCATCTTCTCTAGATCTGTCATGTTTTGGGGCTGTTGCCGGGCAACACGGACTTTCAACTCCCTCCACAGATTTTCTATTGGGTTGAGGTCTGGAGACTAGCTAGGCCACTCCAGGACCTTGAAATGCTTCTTACGGAGCCACTCCCTAGTTGCCCGGGCGGTGTGTTTGGGGTCATTGTCATGCTGGAAGACCCAGCCACGTTCCATCTTCAATGCTCTTACTGAGGGAAGGAGGTTTTTGCCCAAAATCTCATGATACATGGCCCCATTCATCCTCTCCTTAATACCGATCAGTCGTCCTGTCCCCTTTGCAGAAAAGCAGCCCCAAAGCATGATGTTTCCACCCCCATGCTTCACAGTGGGTATGGTGTTCTTGGGATGCCATTCATCATTCTTCTCCCTTCAAATACGGCGAGTGGAGTTTATACCAAAAAGTTACATTTTGCTCTCATCTGACCACATTACATTCTCCCAATCCTCCTTTGGATCATCCAGATGGCCACTGGCAAACTTTAGACGGGCCTGGACATCTGCTGGCTTAAGCAGGGGGACCTTTCGGGCGCTGCAGGATTTCAATCCATGACGACATAGTATGTTACTAATGGTAACCTTTGTGACTGTGGTCCCAGCTCTCTTGAGGTCATTGACCAGGTCCCCCGTATAGTTCTGGGCTGATTCCACACCGTTCTCAAGATCATTGATACCCCAAGAGGTGAGATCTTGCATGTATTCCCAAGTTGAGGGAGATTGTCAGTGATCTTGTATTTCTTCCATTTTTTTATAATTGTGCCAACAGTTGATCTCTTCTCACCAAGTTGCTTGCCTATTGTCGAGTAACTCATCCCAGCCTTGTGCAACTCTACAATTTTGTCCCTGGTGTCCTTAGACAGCTCTCTGGTCTTGGACATGGTGGAGAGGTAGCAGTCTGACTGTTAGAGGGTGTGGACAAGTGTCTTTTATACAGATAACCAGTTCAAACAGGTGCCATTAACACAGGAAACGAGTGGAGGATAGAAGAGCTTCTTAAAGAAGAAGTAACAGGTCTGTGAGAGACAGAAATCTTGCTGCTTGGTAGGTGTCCAAATATTTATTCTCCTCAAGAATATACAAGTAAATTGTTTAAAAATCATACAATGTGAATTCCTGATTTTTTTTCCAGATTCTGTTTCGCACAGTTGAAGTGTACCTATGATGGAAAATACATACCTCTCTCATCTTTTTAAGTGGGTCAACAAGCACAATCGGTGGCTGTCCAAATACTTTTTTGCCCCACTGTATATATATATATATATATATATATATATATATAGAGAGAGAGAGAAAGAGAGGGGGAGAGAGAGAGAGAGGGAGAGAGAGAGGGGGGGGGTGAGGCAGCACTTGGAGTTTTGTAAATCTGTATAATATATATATATATATATATATATATACACTGCTCAAAAAAATAAAGGGAACACTTAAACAACACATCCTAGATCTGAATGAATGAAATATTCTTATTAAATACTTAATTCTTTACATAGTTGAATGTGCTGACAACATAATCACACACAAATTATCAATGGAAATCAAATTTATTAAGCCATGGAGGTCTGGATTTGGAGTCACACTCAAAATTAAAGTGGAAAAACACACTACTGGCTGATCCAACTTTGATGTAATGTCTTTAAAACAAGTCAAAATGAGGCTCAGTAGTGTGTGTGTGTGGCTCCACGTGCTTGAATGACCTCCCTACAACGCCTGGGCATGCTCCTGATGAGGTGGCGGATGGTCTCTTGAGGGATCTCCTCCCAGACCTGGACTAAAGCATCCGCCAACTCCTGGACAGTCTGTGGTGCAACGTGGCGTTGGTGGATGGAGCGAGACACGATGTCCCAGATGTGCTCAATTGCATTCAGGTCTGGGGAACGGGCGGGCCAGTCCATAGCATCAATGCCTTCGTCTTGCAGGAACTGCTGACACACTCCAGCCACATGAGGTCTAGCATTGTCTTGCATTAGGAGGAACCCAGGGCCAACCGCACCAGCATATGGTCTCACAAGGGGTCTGAGGATCTCATCTCGATACCTAATGGTAGTCAGGCTACCTCTGGCGAGCACATGGAGGGCTGTGCGGCCCCCCAAAGAAATGCCACCCCACACCATTACTGACCCACTGCCAAACTGGTCATGCTGGAGGATGTTGCAGGCAGCAGAACGTTCTCCTTGGCGTCTCCAGACGTGACAGTCTGTCATATGTGCTCAGTGAGAACCTGCTTTCATCTGTGAAGAGCACAGGGCGCCAGTGGCGAATTTGCCAATCTTGGTGTTCTCTGGCAAATGCCAAACGTCCTGCACGGTGTTGGGTTGTAAGCACAACCCCCACCTGTGGACGTCGGGCCCTCATACCACCATTTACTAAGCTCCCGATTTTGACCGATTTGATGTTTTTTCATCAAAGTGTCATCTCGGGAATTTACTAAACTGAAATCTCGGCAGTGATGAGGGCATTCATATTTTTTTGAAAGTCAAAAATAAAAAATACAATTGAATCCACCATCAGTCAAATGCGGCTGTTTAGGTATAGAACTCGGTAATTTACTAAAAATTCAAATTCACAAACACTGCCGGCAATAGCCAAACACTGCCGTGAAAAAATACAAATCGTAAAAAAAAAGCAGTTTTAAAACAGACCTTTTTTTTACCGTGTTCTGATAGTCATGCACGGATCCATGAGATCCGTGCATGTTTATCAGTGGGAAGGGGTGGGAAAGTGTTAAAAAGTAGAAAAAAAATTTGTGTGCTGTCCCCCCTCCTAAGCAAAACCAGCCTCGGGCTTTTTGAGCCGGTTCTGGTTGAAAAAATATGGGGGGGAAATTGACAGGGGTTCCCCCATATTTTAACAACCAGCACCAGGCTCTGCGCCTGGTCCTGGTGCAAAAAATACGGGGGACAAAAAGCGTAGGGGTCCCCCGTATTTTTTGAACCAGCACCGGGCTCCACTAGTCAGAGAGATAATGCCACAGCCGGGGAACACTTTTATCTTGGTCCCTGCGGCCCTGGCATTAAATCACTAACTAGTCACCCCTGGCCTCTACATCTACTGGGGGCAAACTAGGGGGGGGGACATTACTACTGGGGGCATCAACAAGGGACATTACTACTGGGTGGGGGGGCATTACTACTGGGGGCATTATTACTGGGGGAGCATCTACTGGGGGCATTACTACTGGGGGGCATCAACAAGGGGCATTACTACTGGGGGGCATTACTACTGGGGGCATTACTGGGGGGGCATCTACTGGGGGCATTACTACTGGGGGGTCATCTATTGAGGGCAAACTCCTAGGGGGCATTACTACTGGGGGCAAACTACTGGAGGACATTATTACTGGGGGGCATCTACTGGGGGCAAACTACTGGGGGGCATTATTACTGGGGGGCATCTATTGGGGGCAAACTACTGGGGGACATTATTACTGGGGGCCAACTACAAAGGGGCTAACTACTGGGGGCATACTACAGGAGGGCATTACTACTGGCGGCGTAACTACAGGGGCATTACTACTTGGGGGCTAAACTACAGGGGGGCCAAACTACTGGGGGCATAACTACAGGGGCCAAACTACTGGGGAATAACTACTGGGGGCATTACTACTGGGGGCTAAACTACAAGGGGGGCATAACTACAGGGGCTAAACTACAAGCAGGCAAACTACTGGGGGCATTACCACTGGGAGGCTAAACTAAAGGGGGGGTAAACTACTGGGGTCATAACTGCAGGGGCATTACCATTGGGGGCATAACTACTAGGGCGCTAAATGACTGGGGGCATTACTACAGGCAACATTACTACTTGGGGCAATACGGGCATTGTATAAGGGGCACCACTACTATGGGGTCTATATAAGGGGCACTACCAGTACAGTGGACATTGCATAATGAGCGCTACAACTGTGGGCATTGTATAAGAAGCGCCACCTCACATGCACCGAAGCCGCATGCAAATGTACTTGCACCTTCAATGGTTCCCCCCCTATCATTTTCTTGTGGATCCGCCCCTGGTCGTCTCTAACTTACGGTCAGCAGGCTCCTTTAATGAAGATGACCCTGGGGCAGGTAAAACGATTTTCTTAGGCAACCTAGAAACTGAGGGGTCTACCATGGGGGGTGACTCCCATCTTTTCCTGTCTTCTTCAGGAAAGGGGTACGCTAAACGTATTCTTCTAGGAATATGAAATTTCTTTTCTGGGTTAGACAAGGATTTTTCAAAGAATGTATTCAATTCCTTTGAAGGAGGAAAAGTTATCATCGGTTTCTTATTTAAATTAAAATAAGCCTTTTCCTCAGGTTCAGGTGTTGTTTCTGTAATCTCTAACAACTCCCTAATAGCATTTATCATACATTGAATGCTTTTTGCTAACTTGGGGTCCACCCCTCTCAGATCCCCAGTTTCGACACCTGTGTCGGAATCTGTGTCTGTGTCACCTTGCATAATCTGCGCAAGTGACCTCTTTTGGGAACTTGAGGGGTCCCGTGTGGATGACGTGGAGGGATCAGCAAATAGTACATCCTCCACTGACTTTCTCTAGTATTTCGTCTGTTGTTCAGACTAAGAGAATTTTCTAGAAAGCCTTCACATGTTACTTTGTAATTTTCTCACCCACTCTGGCTCCTTCTGTGAGGGAAGGGCCACCACATTACACTCCTGCGTATCTAAAATGGCTTCCTCAGGGGAAGAACCCTCTCCATTGTCTGACATGTCCAAACGTGCACTTTCACACCACAGTCACACAGGGGAACTATCGGTGACAGACCCACACTAAAATCTGTCAGAGAAACACAGAGAGATTTGCCAGCTCACACACTGCGCCCTATATGAAGAGAATTGTACATGTATATTTATTATACAATACCTTCAGCGCTTTATTTCAATATTAGGCACGCTCACCTAATGTAATAAACACTCCCCCCTCTCTATAACACCCTGGTACTTGTTTCAGCGTTGCTATGAGGAGGAAACAGCGTCTGTCAGCTTCTCTCTGTGATCTGCGCAAGTCTGAGGAGAAGCCCTGCCCTCCTGCCTCAGCAACAATGATTTTTATACTGGCTGGGGTTTGTAAATCAGAGGCTATACATGTATTTACCGTTTTGCCAGTGAGAGTAAGGATTTTCCATGCAGCTCAGGGCGCCTCCCGCACTCTGCAACCTGTGTTGTGAAGGGCTGTGTGCTTTGAGATGCATGCTTGTGCAGCGTCCCGCCGCTGCGCTGTACCTTTTTGCCACCAACGATGACCGGAGGGCCCCTCTCTTGTAGGTCTCCAGTGATATACTCACCACTCTTCTGACTTCTGGCTGTGTTAGGGGGTGGCGGCAGTGCTGTGGGAGTTAACGCTGGCCAGGCTTGGGCTGTGTTCAGTACCCCTCAGGAGCTAGTGATTTCCTGTCAGCGGAAGCAGAGCCATGAAACTTAATGAGAAGTTGGTTCCTACTTCCTCCCCTAAGTCCCACGAAGCAGGGAAGCTGTTGCCAGCAGCTTCCCTGTAAAATAAAAAACCTAATAAAGTCTTTTTAAGTAGAACTCTGTAGAGCTTCACTAGCGTGCGTCCAGTCTCACCGGGCACATTTTCTAAACTGAGGTCTGGAGGAGGGGCATAGAAGGAGGAGCCAGTTCACACTGTAAAAAAAGTCTTAAAGTGCCGAAGGCTCCTGCGGACCCGTCTATACCCCATGGTACTAAATGGACCCCAGCATCCTCTAGGATGTTAGAGAAAATGTGCTTTACCTTAATTAACTGTTCACACACTAGTAGGCAGAGGAGCATAGTATAACAGATGCTAAATACACAGCCAAACATACATACTATATATATATACATGCATAGATGCACAGCACAAAGGACATACTGTATGCAGTTGCTGCTGCTCTGTCTGCGCAGCAGCTACCACTTGCCGCCAGACCCTCAGTGTAGGCAGAAAGCGGAAGGGAAAGATCTCCCTGCAACGGTAGCTGCGATCGCGATCGTGGCTTTCTTTCAGACAGCTGTCTCCGTCTCTAAAACAAGGAATTCAGCCTATCAGGGGAGGTTTCTAGGTACCCAGGAAACCCTCCTGCGTGCGCTACTGACAATAGTTACTGTAGGGGTGGGGGGACTTCTTAAATGGGGAGAAACCTAGTGCCTAATTCAGACCCGATTGCAGCAGCAAATTTGTTAGCTAATGGCCAAAACCATGTGCAGTGCAGGGGGGCAGATATAACACGTGCAGAGACAGGCAGTGATGTTGTGGGGGGTGGAGAGGGGGCTCTCCTGGAAACAGGTGCATGTCGCTCCCATTTTCTGGGAAGGGAGAGCCAAGGATCTGTGCATCACCACTCAGCTGGCCGACTGCATGGAACATCGCGACTGATGGTCATGATGTTGTATCCAGGCTTGTGATGTTGGTTGCAGTGCTGGGATCACAGCTACATGCAGGAGGCATCTCTTCTGAGAAGTCTCCTGCATGTTCCTCCTTAAAACGGGATAAAAATTCAAAGTTGCTTACAAGCAGCAGTGAATTTCCGTCTATCTCTGAATCATGCCCCCTGCTTGCCAGTATCCAGCCCCTTGATTCGGCCGTTGGATTATTTCGGCCTGCACCTTGCGTTTGCCCAGACCTGTGTCTTTGTGTAGTACATAGGGCCTAATTCAGACCTGATCGCAGCAGTAAATTTGTTAGCTAATGGCCAAAACCATGTGCACTGCAGGGGGGGTGGGGAGGGGGGGGGGGTGGCAGCGCAGATATAACATGTGCTGAAATCTAAATTATAGTCTCAAAATAAAGCAGCCAGTATCTACCCTGCACAGAAACAAAATAACCCACCCAAATCTAACTCTCTCTGCACATGTTACATCTTCCCCACCTGCAGTGTACATGGTTTTTGTCCATTAGCTAACAAATTTGCTGCTGTGATCGGGTCTGTATTAGGCCCCTAGTTTTGAGAATTTCTCCCTTTTATAGCAGAACCCACCCTGAGTTGGCCCTAGGGGTGCTTTAAGACAGGAGAGGACCTGTGTGCAGGCCCCGTGCAGGCCCATCCTCTCTGGCAGTGCAGCAGACTCTGGCGTTGTGTCATAGTCTCCTTTTCCCAGTTACTTCTCCACTGCGCATGCACAAATCACCAGGAAAATGGGCGATTCACCATCTTCCCAGTGCTTTCTGCTGAACTACAGTGCCAGCTCGTGGCCTGTGTGCACTGCATACCATGCACCATTAAGGATAGACGGGACCAAGTAACTGACTGATGGGGGGCTTTCATGTGACTCTCTAGGCTGCAGGTTAACGTTCTAGACACCCTGTATGCCATCAGGGCAGCGATGGTGTCACCCCCTTTGCCGTGCATACTGGGAGACAGCATCGCTTGTACACCTATAGTTACGACCCTTGTGTGCAGTATTTCTACTAGTCAGCAAAGGTTCTTGCTGGAAATACACAGATATTTAGGACATCAATGATGCATGGCCGGGTTTAGGAAGGACTGAGAATATATCAGAGTGCAGACAAGGGGTTAGTAGATGAAAGCTCTATTTGTGCACAGCCTACACGTGATACTATGTAGCAGATTCGTTCTCATGTGCTAAGCACTATCACGTAGACATTTGAGGTATCAGTTCCTGACTGTAATATGTGTGATCCAGAAAGCAGGTACAGTATACATCTAAGAAGGAGAATAGAGAGCTAGAATGTAGTACATTTATTACTTTACCCACCAATACTAAAACTGCATGCTGAGTCAATATGCTAAATCAACTATCCAAATTGTTTATGAGGCACTAAAGCGCTGGAGAGAGAATTTGCCATTGGAGTATTGAAATGTGCCCACAGATTGATTTATGTACTAGTTTACTTAATGAAAATGGCAGTAAGATTGAATAGTGTATAGTGTTTAAGAAGTGGGAGCCCAACTGTATTAAATCAGCCTGGCTGGGGGAATTAAATAGAAATGTATGTGAAATAGTAGAAGGATGAAAGGAATAATCATGTCTTTGTCCCTAGCGCTCATGCATCTTCATTAGAAAAGCCCATGCTTGTAACAAGCTCTCATACTGGCCATGTTGGAACCCAACACGCATAATTTAGAACCTCAGCATTCATTATACATATTGTACATAAACGCCCTATGTTTTATTCCTAACCTGGATATTCATCAGCAACGGATTTATGAGCCAAACCTCATACACAAAGCAAAAGACAGAATTTGCATCTACTTTATGTAAAGAACAAAATAAATAGTGCTGAAATTATTTATTACAGCAGCAGCACTATTACTTACGGCTGCAATTTTATATTTTTAAGTAATACATTCTATTTGACAACACTCTTTTTGACAACACTCTGTAAATAGAGCTGTGTTGACACAAACCTCCAGTATTGAACTGGGGCACATCAGGGGAATGCCAAGGTAGTAATAAGTACTGTAGCCAGCCACCAGTCCATGGTTCTGCTCCACCCAGTAACTGACCTTCTAATATAGTAACAATGTATTTATAGAGGGCACCGTCTGGAACCTGTACTGTAATGGAAGAGGCCCCCAGACAGTGGGGCCCACCGAGCATTTGCATTATCCCCTTGTGGGCTAGTTCTGACCCTGCAAACATCTTGGTGCTTTTTTAACTGCATGGCACAAAGACCATTGGTGTTTTAACTCATAGCAACCAATTGGATATTAGTTATTATTAAGCTAAATAAGTAAGATCCACACCAAAAAGTACTCAGCAGATTTCACCAATTATGGATATACGCTTATAAAAAGGGATATTTATTAAAGCTTGGAGTGGCATAATGTACTAACCAATCAGCTTCTGTCATTTTACAGGTTGAGTTTGAAAAATGACAGTTACAAGCTGATTGATCACTCTCCACTTTATCTTTCTCTGAGCTTTGACAAATCTGCCCCCAATGAAGATACAGATGTAGCCGTGCACAGTTTTGCCACCGAATGTCCTAGTCGCAGCAAAACTGGAGCGGCTAGTGTGTCTGCAGACTACGATGCGCATGTGCGCCCACCATAGGAATGCATGGGGCTGTGGTTACTTGCAGCCTGCCGTATTAAGTCACACCTGTGGCAAGGCACACATCTGCCCATGCAGCCATGCAGCGGGGGCAATGAGCTTGGCTACATCTGTAATAGTATGCTGCTAAATCATATTGACAAACTGCATAAGTTTATACTGGAGGCTTCTCTTAATGATTCTCACAACATGGATAATGAACACAAATAAAGAAAAAGAAAACCATACAGCAAGATAATCATTTAATTTTTCAATGTTTAATAACAAATACAGGCCCTCATTCCGAGTTGATCGGTCGCAAGGCGAATTTAGCAGAGTTACACACGCTAAGCCTACGCCTACTGGGAGTGTATCTTCGCTTCTTAAAATTGCGACCGATGTATTCGCAATATTGCGATTACAAACTACTTTGCAGTTTCTGAGTAACTTCAACCTTACTCTGCCTGTGCGATCAGTTCAGTGCTTGTCGTTCCTGGTTTGACGTCACAAACACACTCAGCGGTCGCTCAGACACTCCCCCGTTTCTCCAGCCACTCCTGCGTTTTTTCCGGAAACGGTAGCGTTTTCATCCACACGCCCATAAAACGCCGTGTTTCCGCCCAGTAACACCCATTTCCTGTCAATCACATTACGATCGCCGGAGCGATGAAAAAGCCGTGAGTAAAAATACTATCTTCATTGTTAAATTACTTGGCGCAGTCGCAGTGCGAATATTGCGCATGCGTACTAAGCGGATTTTCATTGCGATGCGATGAAAAATACCGAGCGAACGACTCGGAATGAGGGCCACAGTACTTAAATAATTCATCAGACATACAGTACCGGAATAGCAGACAAATCTTAATGGCACTACCAGCTGCATATCAGAATAACAGGTCAAATGAAGCTTTAAACAATGTAACGCTGTCCCTGAGTGGGTATCCGTTTGGATGGTCGACCATGTTATGGTCGACATTCATTAGGTCGATTACTATTGGTCGACACTGACATGGTCAACATGGACACATGGTCGACACATGAAAGGTCGACACATGAAAAGGTCGAAATGAGATTCTTTAAAAAAAATTATTTTGGGGAACTTTTCCATACTTTACGATCCACGTGGACTACGATTGGGAACGGTAATCTGCCCGAAGCATGGCAAGTAAAGCGAGCCATGGGAGGGGCTGTGGTGCACTAATTGGGGTTCCCCGTCACTTTACGCAGAAAACGACACAAAAAAAGTAAAAAAACTCATGTCGACCTTTTCATGTGGCAACCTTTCACTTGTCGACCATTTTCATGTGTCGACCATTTGTCCATGTCGACCATGCCAATGTCGACCAATAGTGGTCGACTTAATGACTGTCGACCACAACATGGTCGACCATTCATACCGGAACCCCCTGAGTGATAGTCCTTTCAGTGTTTTGCTTTATCTGATGGTAACATCCCCTCAGTTTCGGTCCAGGTCCAGGTAGTGGTATGATGAGCACAGTAGCCCCTATCTGAACCTGGGGCAGGGCCGGATTAAGTTCTCTGGGGGCCATGGAAAACAAACTTGCGGGGGGGCCTATAGTATACAAACACAGCACTGTGTCTGGCTGCTGTGTGCTGCAGATGACACTGTCAGCTCGCCTGCAGCACACAGTAGCCAGACACAGTGCTGTGTTTGTAATTGTATAGTACAGTATATATATATATATATATATATATATATATATATATATATATTGTGTTGACATCTGCCTGGCCCCTCCTCCATATTGTGCTTCTGGACAGCCCTGAAGCAGCAGCAGCTTCACAAACAGCAGCGTACCAGGCCATGTTGAACGCTTGCTCAGGTGTGTTTACAATGTTTTCATAAAGTGTTTTCTGCTGACCTTCAATGTATATGTGGCACTATATTTGTGCACGGACATGGTGCTGCCCACTGCCCACCACTGCCCAGCCTGGCCTCTGCTGCTGAAACTACAAGTCCCAGCATGCCATGACACAGTATTGCTATTATGGAATGGTAAAAGTGTGGCGTGGCATGCTGAGATGTGTAGTTACACAGCAGCTGGAGAGCCACAGATGAAATCATTATATAGCCTATAAAGAAGTATACACCCTTTAAAAACAACTCTAGCCCCTTAAAATATCATTTAATCTTACCTTATTGTTTCATTGTATAGTGTGTATGTCCAATATCGTATATCGGGAAATTGTATACAATATTGCATGGGGCGCACATCGTACTAGTGTGTACAAGCCCATACTCACTAGAAGACCTGAAAGATGTGACTGATGAGCAATTTGGAAGATGAGCGATTTCCCTTGAACTCCCTGACAAACGATGCAGAGTGTACACACTGAGCGATTTTACAAACAATCTGAACGACAAATGATCTGCTCTGCTTGGATTGAAGGGATTGCATGCATGGACGACTGATGACCTGCTTCAAACAAGTGCGGGTGCATGCATCGTTCATCATTCACTGTGTACACACTAGACCAGAGGTTCCCAAAACGCGATTCTCAAGGCACCCCAACGGTCCTGGTTTTAAATGTATCCATGCTTGGTCACAGGTGACTTAATTAACACCTTAGTCAATTTGATTTAACCATCTGTGCTGAGCCATGGATATATCTGAAACCTGGACTGTTGGGGTACCTTGAGGACCGCGTTTGGGAACCTCTGCACTAGACCACAGGTTCTCAAACTCGGTCCTCAGGACCCCACACAGTGCATGTTTTGCAGGTCTCTTCACAGAATCACAAGTGAAATAATTAGTTCCACCTGTGGACCTTTTAAAATGTGTCAGTGAGTAATTAATACACCTGTGCACCTTCTGGGTTACTTGCAAAACATGCACTGTGTGGGGTCCTGAGGACCGAGTTTGAGAACCTGTGCACTAGACCAGTGGTTCTCAAACTCGGTCCTCAGGACCCCACACAGTGCATGTTTTGCAGGTAACCCAGCAGGTGCACAGGTGTATTAATTACTCACTGACACATTTTAAGAGGTCCACAGGTGGAGCTAATTATGTCACTTGTGATTCTGTGAGGAGACCTGCAAAACATGCATCGTGTGGGGTCCTGAGGACCAAGTTTGAGAACCTGTGCACTAGACGATTTGAATGATAGATCGTTCAACACTGTCGTTATCACTCAAAAAATCTTCTAGTGTGTATGGGCCTTAACTGTTATTGGTTTTGCCTGTTGCAAAAACTTCTATGCCTATACAAACGTATTGAATGTTGTCTATGAAATAAAGCACTAGCCACCAGCACCAGGGTTTATGACTGTATGCATATGGATATGAGAACACTGGGAGACACATTCTAGGATTAATCCTTTTATTTTTACTGTTGGGTCCAGGATTTGTTTTTGGCATTTGTGCATTTGAACTTTAACAAATAAAACACCACAATCAATTGAGGTTTTAACGATTATAAGTTAATTAAACCTTTATTGATTTGCTATTAAATATATAAGATTACATTTTGTCATGTGATGGACTCTAATTGATTTCCTGTTTTTAATGCCTATCTAGTAAATATTAATGATTTTAATTTCTATATACATGAGTTCTGGAAGAGTGTGTACAACATTTTTTAAGAGTGCCCCCAAAATAGAGTCTTCTTTCCTCTATTGTTTCAAAAGATTATTTCATCATTAACCCTTTTTGAACCTATAGGTTTCCGTTTAAGGAACCTAAAGTGAGGTAGTTGGCCATTAATCATCTAACCTCCTTGCATATTTATTGAAGCAAACAGTACATAACTGCTACAAACCATGAAGTGGTCTAGTGCAAGTTGTTCAACTCCCGGTGTTTTTTTACAGTAACATAGTCACCAGCATTTTTCTCACTCTAGGGTAGTGTTAGCCACCGTCATGGAATGGGATTGCGTATTGCGTGACTGGCAGCGGAATGCTGGCGGAAGGGGGTGGTTGTGTGTGTGTTCGGCGAGTGCAGCAAGCCCCTTGCGGGCTCAGTGGCGACCGCACCCATGAGCATGCTGACCGGCGGGATCGTGAGCAGGCAAGATCCAGTGGTCAGAAATGTGACCGGCTGTCTCCTGACCGCCGCTCACATATCTGTATCCCCCATCACCGCGTGTAATAAACTACGTTTTAAGTTGGGTGACTTTAGCTTGCTGACTTCTAGCCTTTCCTTAGCGGGCTGGCCAATTTGGCTCCTGATTTGAGACTTGATAAATGGAAGAACAATGGGACAGTCTCTCTGTGGGAGGTAACCTCGGCTGGTGTGCTTCTCTCATTTGCCCAACTTCAAGATACATACTCTTGCCAGGCACCTTCAACTGAGGCACTGGCTGCACAGGCTATCTTTGAGCACCCACTCACAATCTGCAACTCCCAGATATATTCTTGAGCAATTTCATAAAACCACTTCTAAAGGGGGTATCTCCTGGTGGAACATTTTCCTTCTAGGAACTCATAAACCTTTGAAATGATCTGTGCGAGTGAAATAGGAAGCTGATCACGCCATGTCTTTTACTGAAGATGACTCAAGCTCAGTATTTTGGACTCGTTTCCGCTTATCGAAGTGTAAATCCTATACTGAAAAGTTTTATAAACCCTTACACCGACTAGCTGAACCCTGAGAAACTCCATAAAATTTGTCCGGCCCTATTTCATCAATGCTGGTGTAATTGGGGCCATCAAGGTAATATCTTCCACATGTTTTGGGCATAGTTGCTCCTGACCCAGCTGTGGTTTAACATTTTTGTGTTGATTACTAGAGTTATTGGGATTAGTACTGCTGCAGAACCCGTGTTCGCATTATTTTACATACACCATGGGGAGCTTACTGTACTTCTAATGATACTGTAGATAAATGATGGTACATATACTTATAGTGACTAAAACATTATTAGTTTAGCATTGGTGTTCAGCTGTTATACCCAGTTTGGAAACTACTGAAACAAAAGTGAAAGGTAATTATGAGTCTGAAACTGCATGCTGCTCTTAATCCTCATCAGCAGCCAAGCGGCTGATAAAACGGTTTAGCTGGAGTGAGTACTGGGCTGAGATGAGGCAGGCTACAGGAATGAGATGCTCTCACATGCTCATCACTATTACTTGAGTCCCGACTTTATTCACTTGTTTGTATGTTATTACAGTTTTGTTTTCTTTATTTACATATATTGTGAGACAGCTCTTTTTGCTTAATTATTTCTTGTTCTGTCCTTTCTGTGATGTTATGTTCTGTATTTATGTATGAATAATGAACCCTGACCTCACCATATATTGTTTTGTTTTTTAAACCCCCGCCCCCCTATTTTCCTTTTTGTACCCACCTTGATTTGAACTCAGAAGCTCAATCAAAATTAATGTTGAATACTGGACTCTCTGTTGACCTTTTGGTAGTTGGTCAATGCGGTATGTTATTTTTTGTTCAATTATTGGTATTTTATTATTGTTTTGGCACTTTGTTTTTATTTGTTTTTCTAATGATTTACTGTTTTGTATAGTGTATACCCATTATCTTGTACCTTTCTTTAGGGAAACTAAACTAAATATATTGTTTAAAAAAAAATGAAAATAAAATATCACTTCTTTGGTGCCATAGCCCAAAATTGAGCTCCTAACACACTAGAGCGCATAAAAGAATAAAAACATTTTACTGCAAAGTAAATTTTTCTTCATTGGGTTAAAAAAGAAAACACCCCCCAAATTTTACATCCGTATAATTATACATTTTCCACTTCACAGCTTTCGGAATAGCTTAAACTATTTCTTAACTTCTAATTGTGTTAATCTCTTTGCTAATTATGCTGATCTGATTCAGAAGAACACTACATTAAATAAAAAGAGTCTGCTGCAAGAATGGAGACATTGACAAAGTCAAGGAGGGTAGACTATTTCCAATAGACTTGACAGAGAGAGTCAAATTCTATAAGATAATTCTATGAGGCAATTATGGCTGAACATGAAAAAGAAATAATTCAATATTCTCAGAAACAAAAGATGATAAAGCACAGACATCTATACAATGTAATACAGATTATGGTATCTGTTTGATTACTCCAATATATTTTTGACAGTTCTGCTGGGTGTGTCATGTCAATCATGTCATGTCAGTCATGTCAATAGTCATCAGGTCAACATAAGAATAACACTCCCGCCTGTAGACCACTAGACTACCAGGGATGGTTTGGAGACAGTTTATCATGATTAACTGTCGACAAACCATTGCTGGTAGTCTAATGGTCACATACCTTCTACAGGTGGGAGTGTCGGCTCTAGCATCTTCTTCTAGGTGCTAGCAGTGCTGTTACAGTAACTTCCGATGCAGACCTGCTGCAGTGTTCCGGTAAGTATTTCTTCACCTAACCATAACCCTTGTCACAGTGCCTAACCCTAGCCCCCACCCATAAAGCCTAACCCTAACCTCATCCCACAGAAAAACCCCAACCCTCCTGCATGCAACCTAACCCTAACCATTGACATCCTCAGAATGACAACATTTCACATGGAAATATTGCAGATGTTGACACTGCGAACCTTTCGGCAGTTGGAAGATGTGAACCTGGTGCCCAATGACAGTTTGAGCCATGTCGACATGATGATGTTGACATTGTGGTGTCAACCTTATGAATGTTGACATGGTTATGGTAGACCATATGACTGGATATAGACCTGTCAGATTTCTCTGCATTTTATGGTTGTAATAAAAAGACATAGCCAGGGGCAGGCAGATAATCACCATCAACAAAACGCCTTCATAATGTATTACCAGTTTCTAAAAATAGCGCTCATGCATTATATTATGAGCAAGGAGATATATATCAAGTCTTGGAGAGAGAGAGAAAGTGGAGAAGTTGCCCAAAGCAACCGAGCAGTGTCTAACTGTTAAATCGAAGACTGTGAGCAACTTCTACACTTTATCTCCATTCAATGCTTGATACATCTCTCCCATAAAGTGAGAGTTCCATGTCTAGGACTATGCCTTACAATCACTGTATAAATGTCAGCAAAAGAGTGGTCTATTTACTAAGCCTTGGATGGAGAGAAAGTGGATGGAGATAAAGTCCCAGCCAATCAGATCCTAACTACCAGGTTGGGTTTGATAAATGACAGTAATTGCAATGACTGGAGAAATGCATTGCAAGGACTGGAGTAAAGCCAGTTTGAAGCATTGCAAGGACTGGAGTAAAGCCACCTCATAAGATAGTCCATGTGAAATGAACACTGAGATAGTACTTGGACAGATCACTGTTGCAGTTATCCTATTAGCTACAGTACACATGGCAGCTGCTTTAAATTACAGTATTATACCCTATCACTCCACTACTGCAGCCCAAATGGGCCTCAGAAATTATGGCTTCCAGGCTCCTGTTCAAGTGGCAATTGTAAGATTATAAAGAGACCTCATAATGTGGGAAATTTGTGAGGTTTTCATCTTTTGGTCAGTACCCTTTTGTTTTACACTTCAGGTTACTTTCCTACAGTCTACTCTTAGGAGGGGATGTGGTCAGGATCCTGGCAGTCGTAATCCTGACAGTCAGAATACTGACAGTGGCATCCTGACTGTCGGAGTCCATGAAGATCACAATGGTAAATTCTGGGGTTAGGGTTAGGCACTAGGGAGAGGGTTAGAGATAGGCTGCGGAAGGTGACGCTTAGGGCTACGCTGTGGAGGAGGAGGGTTAGGCTGTGGGAGGGGACACTTTTCAAACTTCTGCTCCTCTTATTCTTTTCCTATCATATTACAATGTTGCATATATGCTTTTTTCATTCGTTATGTAAAATATTGCAACTTGTAAGTAGCTGCTGGGGGCAGAGCTTATAATGTGAACACCACTGCTCAGCCTGCAGTAGAATAATCTTGAGAAATGCATACATAGGAAGTCTGGGCAAACTTTCAAAAACAGTAAAATAAAGAAAACCAGGTAAAATTGGAACGGACATTGCAGTCAAAATATGCCCACTTCAAGCAAGCCACGGTACAAACAGCATCTGACTTATGACAGCCAAAGGGGAAAATACACGGGCATTTATCTTTCAAACAGATCTCAACTACATGAAGTCAAAGACAGCTTATGGGCTGTTGTTACGTTAAAGTTAACAAGTTATTTCTGGACAAGAAATATTGAGCCTCTGAAGGTAATGTACAGCTGTGACTGGTAGACATCAGCTGGCACACAAATTTCACATATCTCCAGCAAAGAATTAATGGTGATGTGTTCCAAGCTTATAGAGAACCTACGGGGGAAAAAAAAGGAACAAACTGGGCGCTCCCTGGAAATACAAGTAAAAAAGTTGTATGTCTAAAACTATTATTGTTCCCTGTGAATAAATGGCCCGTTACAGGTTGCTGAGAAATGAGTTAGGCTATCAATCCAGGGGTCCCGGGACTGGGCTACATAGCTACCAGAGAATCCATTATTGTCACACCTATGGCAGTTCCACTATACGGGTTCACTATGGTATGCCGGCGGTCGGGCTCCCGGCGACCAACATACCGGCGCCGGGAGCCCGACCGACAGCTTACCGACAGTGTGGCGAGCGCAAATGAGCCCCTTGCGGGCTCGCTGCGCTCGCCACGCTACAGGCACGGTGGCGCGCTACGCGCGCCACTCTATTTTATTCTCTCTCCAGGGGGGTCGTGGACCCCCACGAGGGAGAATAAGTGTCGGTATGCCGGCTGTCGGGATTCCGGCGCCGGTATACTGTGCGCCGGCATCCCGACAGCCGGCATACTGAAGACCACCCCCACTATACAACAGTGCAACACTGCACTCATAACCAGTTGCTCTTACGCATTGGGTATGCTTTACAGGGTTAAAGTCATTAGGTCGACAGCACTTAGGTTGACAGTCATTAGGTCGACCACTATTGGTCGATATGCATTAGGTTGACATGGTCAGTAGGTCGACGTACTAGATCGACATGGAAAAAGGTCGCCATGCGTTTTTCACTTTTTTTTTTTTTTTTCATCCTTTATGATCCACGTGAGCTACAATTGGGAACGGTAACCTGTGCTGAGCGCAGCGTTAGCGGTGCATGGCACCTTTCCCAAAGCATGGCGAGCGAAGCGAGCCCTGCGAGGGGACACGGTGCACTAATTGGGGTTCCCTGTCACTTTACGAAGAAAATGACACCAAAAACTCATGTCAACCTTTTTCCATGTCAACCTAGTACATGTCGACCTAATGACTGTCGACCAATAGTGGTCGACCTAATGACTGTCGACCTAAGTGTGGTCGACCTAATGACCCATACCTGCTTTACTGGCGGTCTGCATACTGCGGGCGGTATCCCCCGCTGTGCTCACCACACTGTGGGCTCGGTGGCTCACTGCGCTCACCACAGATTGTAGTCCCACTCTATGGGTGTCGTGGACACCCATAAGTGGGAATAGCCCTGGGCCTCCTGCCGGCAGTATGGCGGCCGGTATGCTGACCGCCGGGATCCCGACCGCTAGGATCATAACCGCATCCAGCTCTTACCGCTATAAGGCTACCACAAAGTCTTCATTATTGACATGCCAATGGCGGCTTCACTATACAGCAGTGCGGCATTGCACTTACCACTGGTTACTCTTACGGTAATATAAGACCGCACCATACACTGGTTGTATGCGCATCATGGCTTTATCAGGAAAGGATCTGAAGCCGCGGCAAATACATATGCATGCGACTCATTTCGGGCTGTGATATCAGTCTTCAAGGATATCCCTGGATGGATCCACATTATATCCTGGCTGTAATATACACAGGTCAGCTGGGGTTGATGTAACTATGCTGAATTTGTGTTACAGATCTGTGAGTATTTGCAACTTGCAACAAAGTATATGTTCTATTCTATTATGAATCATCTGGAGAAGCCGAGTCCACATTTTATTACTAATCTATAAAAATAGGATTTTGATAACCTACCGGTAAATCCTTTTCTCCTAGTCCGTAGAGGATGCTGGGGACGACATCAAGACCATTGGGTATAGACGGGATCCGCAGGAGACATGGGCACTCCAAAGACTTTTCATTGGGTGTGAACTGGCTCCTCCCTCTATGCCCCTCCTCCAGACCCCAGTTGTAGGAACTGTGCCCAGGGAGACTGACATTTTGAGGAAAGGAATTACTTAACTAGTGGTGAGATATCTACCAACTCACACCCTCAACCATGCTGCACACATGGCATTCAACATAACACATGCCAACAGGCATGAACTAATTGCAGCAACATGCTGAAACCAAGATAACACAACTTGTGTAACTGTAATAACTAAACTGCAGGTAAAGTACACACTGGGACGGGCGCCCAGCATCCTCTATGGACTAGGAGAAAAGGATTTACCGGTAGGTTATCAAAATCCTATTTTCTCATACGTCCTAGAGGATGGTGGGGATGACATCCAGACCATGGGGTCTATACCAAAGCTCCAGAACGGGCGGGAGAGTGTGGATGACCCTGCAGCACCGATTGACCAAACTTAAGGTCCTCATCGGCCAAGGTGTCAAACTTGTAGAACTTAGCAAATGTGTTTGACCCTGACCAAGTAGCTGCTCGGCAAAGTTGTAATGCCGAGGCCCCCCGGGCAGCCGCCCAGGATGAGCACACCTTCCTAGTGGAGTGGGCCTTTACCGATGTCGGTAACGGCAATCCAGCCATAGTATGAGCTTGCTGAATCGTATTTCTAATCCAACGTGCAATAGTCTGCTTGGAAGCAGGACAGCCAATCTTGTTGTGATCATACAGGACAAACAGAGCCTTTGTTTTCCGTATACGAGCTGTTCTAGCAATATAGATTTTCAAAGCTCTAACCACATCTAGAGACTTTGAATCAGTGAATGTGTCATAAACTACTGGCACCACAATAGGTTGGTTTATGTGAAAAGCAGAAACCACCTTTGGAAGAAAATGTTGGCGAGTTCGCAACTCTGCCCTATCTACATGGAAAATCAGGTAAGGGCTCTTGTGAGGCAAGGCCCCCAATTCTGACACACGCCTTGCGGGTGCCAATGCCAAAAGCATCACCACTTTCCAAGTGAGAAACTTCAACTCTATCTTTTGTAGAGGCTCAAACCAATCCGATTGAAGGAACTGCAATACCAAGTTAAGGTCCCATGGTGCCACTGGAGGTACGAATGGAGGCTGGATGTGCAGAACTCCTTTCACGAAGGTCTGAACCTCTGGAAGAGAGGCCAATTGTTTTTGGAAGAACACTGACAAGGCCGAAATCTGGACCTTGATTGATCCCAATCGTAGGCCCGTCTCCACACCATCCTGCAAAAAATGGAGAAAATGTCCTAAGTGAAACTCTTCCGTAGGAGCTTTCTTGGATTCACACCAAGACACATATTTTCTCCAAATACGGTGGTAATGTTTTGACGTTACTCCCTTTCTGGCCTGAATAAGGGTGGGGATGACCTCCTTAGGAATACCCTTCCTGGCTAGGATACGGCGCTCAACAGCCATGCCGTCAAACGTAGCCGCGGTAAGTCTTGGTACACACACGGCCCCTGCTGCAGCAGGTCCTCCCGAGGAGGAAGAGGCAGAGGATCTCCTATGAGTAACTGCTGAAGATCTGGGTACCAAGCCCTTCTCGGCCAGTCTGGGGCAATGAAGATTGCGCGAACCCTTGTCTTTTTTATGATCCTGAGTACTTTTGGGATCAGTGGAAGTGGAGGGAAAACATACACTGACGGAAACACCCACTGGGTCACCAGTGCATCCACTGCTACTGCTTGAGGGTCTCTCGACTTGGAACAGTATCTCTTAAGCTTCTTGTTGAGACGAGACGCCATCATGTCTACTTGAGGAACTCCCCAAAGACTTGTCACCTCTGCGAAGACTTCTTGGTGGAGGCCCCACTCTCCTGGATGGAGATCGTGTCTGCTGAGGAAGTCTGCTTCCCAGTTGTCTACTCCCGGAATGAATATTGCCGACAGAGCTTGTAGATGTTTTTCTGCCCAGCGGAGGATTTTTGTCGCCTCTGCCATTGCCGCTCTGCTTTTCGTTCCGCCCTGCCTGTTTATGTATGCGACTGCTGTTACATTGTCCGCCTGGATCTGCACGGGACAGTCTTGAAGAAGATGTACCGCTTGTTGAAGGCCGTTGTAAATGGCTCTTAGCTCCAGAACGTTTATGTGAAGGCAGGCTTCCTGTTGTGACCAACGTCCCTAGAAGTTTTCTCCCTGAGAGACTGCTCCCCAGCCTCGGAGACTTGCATCTGTGGTTACTAGGACCCAGTCCTGAATCCCGAGCCTGCTTCCCTCTAGCAGGTGAGAGCTGTGCAACCACCACAGGAGCGAAATCCTGGTTTTTGACGACAGGATTATATTTCTGTGCATGTGTAGGTGTGACCCCGACCACTTGTCCAACAGGTCCCACTGGAATACTCTGGCATGGAACCTGACAAACTGTACGGCCTCATAGGCCGCCACCATCTTCCCCAACAACCTAATGCACTGATGGATCGACACACTTGATGGTTTCAATATCTGTTTTACCATTTTCTGGATTTCCAGAGCCTTTTCCAGCAGAAGAAATGCTCTCAGAACTTCTGTGTCCAGAATCATCCCGAGGAAAGACAACCTTGTCGTCGGTTCCAACTGTGACTTTGGGTAATTTATGATCCACCCGTGTTGTTGGAGTATTGACAGGGAGAGGGATATGTTTTGTAATAACTGCTCCCTGGATCTCGCCTTTATCAGGAGGTCGTCCAGATAAGGGATTATATTGACTCCTTTCTGACGAAGGAGGATCATCATCTACGCCATCACCTTGGTGAATACCCTCGGCACCGTGGAGAGACCGAAAGGTAACGTCTGGAATTGGTAATGGCAATCCTGAACCGCGAATCTCAGATAAGCCTGGTGAGGAGGATAAATGGGAACATGCAGGTAAGCATCCTTTATGTCCACTGACACTAAGTAGTCCCCCTCCTCCAGACTGGCAATCACCACCCGAAGTGATTCCATCTTGAACTTGAACCTTTTCAGGAAGAAATTCAGATCTTTTAGATTTAGGATCGGTCTGACCGAGCCGTCCGGCTTCGGAACTACAAAGAGGCTTGAATAAAAACCCCGCCCTTGTTGTGACAACGGTACCAGGAATATAACCTGGTCTTGACATAATTTTTGGATTGCCGCTGTTACTGCTTCTCTCTCTGGCGGAGAAGCTGGCAAGGTCGATTTGAAAAATCGGCATGGGGCAACGTCTTGAAACTCTAGTTTGTATCCCTGGGATACTATTTGCAACACCCAGGGATCCAGGCCAGACAGAATCCAATCCTGGCTGAAGAGTTTGAGACATGCCCCCACCCGAGCGGCCTCCCGCAAGGTAGTTCCAGCGTCATGCTGGGGATTTGGCAGAATTAGGGGTAGACTTCTGCTTTTGGGAACCTGGAGCCGGTGTGGGCTTCTTTTCCCTTCCCCTTCCCCTACCTGCAAAGAAGGGGGAACCTCTCGCCTTTTTGTGGGTGATAGGTCTTTTTTGCCGGTGCAGGCGCTGAGGGCAAAAATGTTGACTTACCTGCAGTAGCCGCCGAGACTAACACATCCAGGCCATCGCCAAATAAGGCCTCACCTTTATATGGGAGAGCCTCCATGTTTCTTTTGGAATCTGCATCCGCGTTCCACTGGCGAATCCATAATGCCCGCCTAGCCGATACTGTCATGGTAGCGGCTTGTGAACTCAAGAGTCCAATATCCTTCATTGCTTCCAGCATGTAGGCGGCAGCGTCCTTGATATTCCCTAACTTAAGGAGTATCTCATCTTTATCAATCGTGTCAATTTCTGATGACACGCTTTCTGACCATTTTTCAATAGCGCGACTCATGCAATAGTGGGCCTGAGCAGTGTACCATTGATAACATAAATGGATTTCAATGTCGTTTCCATTTTGCGGTCTGCCAGCTCTTTAAGAGAAGCCGTGCCAGGAGCAGGGAGAATTACCTTCTTTTTCAACCTGGAAAGTGCACTGTCTAACACAGGGGGTGACTTCCATTTTTTCCTGTCTTCAACCGGGAAAGGATAAGCTATGTGAATCCTTTTGGGAATACAAAATTTTATATCAGGATTCACCCACATCCCTTCAAACAGAGTATTTAGTTCATGTGAAGGAGGGAACGTGACTTTGGATTTCTTTTCCTTACATAAATAAGCTTTCTCCTGAGATACAGGAGTACTTTCTGTAACCTCCAACACGTCCCTTATAGCCACAATCATATATTGTATACTTTTTGTCAATTTATGATCTATCTCTCTGGATTCACTATTGTCGACACAAGAATCAGAATCCGTGTCGGTATCAGTGTTTACAACATTTGCAAATGGTCTCTTATGTGACCCAGAGGGGCCACCCGCATAAGGAATAACAGCATCCTGAAAAATCACATCTTCCACAGATTTTCTCCAGCATGCAACCTTAGATTCAGATTTATCTAATCTACGGTTAATCAGATGCATACTGTCACATGCTCTTTCACCCATGCAGGCTCTTGGTGTGCCGGTAGCGCCACCACATTACAACTCTGTGTCCCTAAAATGGCTTCCTCCGGGGAGGATCTCCCTGCCTCAGACATGCCTCACACGTGTACACCATACTCACAGACACACTGGGACTTATTTTGGGGACAGACCCACAGTAAAACTGTCAGAGGGACACAGGATAGGAGCAGCCAGTTCACAAACCCAGCGCCAGTATTGCCTGTGAACACAGTATGTCCACAGCCCAAAAGCGCTTTTAAATAGTAATATATACTATCAAATGCACCACAATTGCTTTGTGCCCCCACTTTATAGCACCCTGTACTTGTCAGAAGTGGAGGAGAGAACCAGCGTGTTCTCTGCAGCCTGAGAGAGAGAAAATGGTGCTGAGTAGTGTGCTGGCTGCCTGAGGAAGAAGCTCCACCCCTCAGTATCCATGACAATATTTATACTGGCGGGGGTAGGGCTGTGCCAGCGGCATCTTATGCCCCCTTTTAGCCAGTTTGAGGTATTTTTCTTGCCCCCCCCGCGCCCTGCACCCTGCAGTGCCTATGTGTGTGGGCTCCCACCAGCCGCGCCGCACCTCAGCCGTCACTTACTTGATTGAAGATCATTCTTCTCATATTCACCTGTCTTCTGACTTCTGGCTCTGTGAGGGGGGTGATGGCGTGCTGTGGGAGTGAGAATCTAGACACGGCTAGCATTCAGTTCCCTTCAGGAGCTAATGGTGTCCTGTCAGCCAGAAACAGAGCCATGAAACTCTGAGGAAGTTGGTTCTGCTTCTGCCACCTCAGTCCCATGAAGCAGGGAGTCTGATGCCAGCAGATCTCCCTGAAAATAAAAAACCTAACATAAGTCTTTTCAGAGAAACTCAGTAGAGCTCCTCAGAGTGCATCCAGTCGACCTGGGCACATTTCTAAAACTGGGGTCTGGAGGAGGGGCATAGAGGGAGGAGCCAGTTCACACCCAATGAAAAGTCTTTGGAGTGCCCATGTCTCCTGCGGATTCCGTCTATACCCCATGGTCTTGATGTCATCCCCAGCATCCTCTAGGACGTATGAGAAATGTATTTACATTGTAACATCCATTTTGCATACCTCCAGAGAGACATTTAATGTATTTTTAATACAGATTTTGAATGATCAGTTCCCCAGGGATATACCAACAAGTTAAAAGAACAAAAACCCAGATACGCTGCCCAGGGCCGGTTCCGGGGCTTCTTGCGCCCCTGGGCGGCATTAGGGGGTGTGGCTTCATACAGGGGGCGTGGTCAGTTACGCCCCCTGTACTGTAGTAGGATGTGCGGTGCGCGATGACGTCATTGCGCACTGCACAGCAAAGGTCCTCTCCACGAAGGAAAACTAGACGCTAAGTGTCTAGTTCCCGTTGTGGAGAGGACCTTTGCTGTGCGGTGCGCGATGACGTCAACGCGCACCGCACATCATTACAGTTAAGGTCCTCTCCAGGAAGGGAAACTAGACGCGTAGCGTCATTTCCCTTCACAGCGGGCAGCCCACGAAGGGAAACTAGATGCGTAGCGTCTAGTTTCATTTCACAGGACAGCGGGCAGCGGCAGCGGGGGGCACCACAGCAGCAGCGGATCTTGCCATGGTGCGGCGCCCTCCGGATGGCGCCGGCGCCCTCCGGAAGGCGGCGCCCCGGGCAAAAGTCCTGCTTGCTCGTAGCAAGAGCCGCTACTGGCGCTGCCACAGCTGCCAGTAAGGGATTGTCAGTCCCAAAACGAAAGTGTACAAAATAAAAAATAAACTGGCGCTTTGTTTTCTCCAAAATTAATAGACCACTGTGGATGAATATAAAAGTGTATTTATTATCTAAAACAACACATGCAACAAATAAAAATGGATTAATCCAATAAAAACATGTATAAGGGCATAAAGTGAGCCCAAAAAATGGTAATGATAATTGCTGCTGGTAAGTGTCCTTAAAAGGATCCCGGACTGACAAATGTTAATGATTCCCTGGGAAAATGGTATTTATATACAGCTGGTGTTACCCATGGTGATGGAGGCTTCCAGAGACTTGAAAATAAACAGCAAGCAGGTTGTAGCAGTTGTATGAAAGCTGGGTCTCTCCAATCAGTGCTGTATGATGCAGTCCCTCAGGGGAAATTTTCCAAATGTAGAGGTGAAAAGTCCATATCAAGATCCTTTAAAGCACAGGACACTGGTGATGGCAGCAGCTTGCCAAGCTCATCGGTGGTATACTAGAGCATAGGCCCAAAGGCGTGACCCAAACAACAGAGATTGTAAAATAAAATAAGTCTTTTATTCAGCACCCAAGATGGTATAGTTAGCGGCAGTTGGTAATAGCCTTAGATAATCGGTATCACAGATAATGCAGTAACTTAGGCAAAGGAACTGAGGCGATGCTGTAGCAGATGTAACATCAATGGCAAGATGTAATAACAGATGTAGTGTGAACCACTAATGAAGTCCCAACATAAATAAGCACAGCAGCAGACTTGGATGCAGTGTAAACCACTGATAAAGTCCCAATTTGAATGAGCACAAGGTTACTGACCACTGGAGATGAGATGGATACCGATGATACTGGATATTGGTGCGGAGCACCACTGTAGCTCGAGATCAATGGCGGAACACCAATGGAGCTAGAGATTGATGGTTGAACATCGATGGAGCTAGAGATCGATGGCGGAACAACGATGGAGCTAGAGATCGATGGCGGAACACAGATGGAGCCGAGTATCGATAGCGGAACACCGATGGAGCTAGAGATAAATAGCGGAACACTAGTGAGCCAGGCAGAGCTGCAAGCTGGATGGGACTCAGGTCTCAGGACAAAGTGGAATCTCCTGGAGCAAGGTAACCTGGAAGCAGCTGAGAGCAAACAACCATACACGTAATGACAATCATAGCACTGGTGACTAGGCAGTCCTTACCCAGCATTCTTACAGCAGCCAGTGTACAGGGATTGGCTGGGATGATCAGCTGGACAGCAAGATGCTCAGGATAGGCTCAATGGAATCAGATGACCTGATCAAACATGGCAGGACCCATGTTTGGTTTAGGAGGGAAACTATGTTTGTGTTACATGTGGCTGCAGATCTGCCACACTGTGCAGTGGACGCAGACCACGATGATAGCAACTGGACCTGGAGCGTAGTGACAGCTTGGGCAGGCACTTGAGAGGTAAGAATGTCTGTTTAATTACCCGGACCGTGACACCGTGCAATTTATCAGTCTACAAGTCTTGATAAATCTGGGCCTCAATCTCATAGAAATAATATTCATTATGTAAATAATAATATTCAAATGTATTGCTTTGTAAGTGGGGGTAAAAATAAATTAAATGTGCTGCCAGTAATGTACCCATTTGGAAAATGATTGAGAACCACTGTTCTTAAATACTGATATATTCGGTAGAGATGAGCGGGTTCGGTTCCTCGGAATCCGAACCCGCCCGAACTTCAGGTTTTTTTACACGGGTCCGAGCGACTCGGATCTTCCCGCCTTGCTCGGTTAACCCGAGCGCGCCCGAACGTCATCATCACGCTGTCGGATTCTCGCGAGGCTCGGATTCTATCGCGAGACTCGGATTCTATATAAGGAGCCGCGCGTCGCCGCCATTTTTCACACGTGCATTGAGATTCATAGGGAGAGGACGTGGCTGGCGTCCTCTCCGTTTATAGAGATTCGAGAAGAGAGTGAGACAGAGAGAGACACAGTAGTAATTTGGGGAGCATTAGGAGGAGTACTACTACTACTAGTACTTGCTGAAGTGATAGAGAGAGATAGTGTGACTGTATTATCTGACTTGTGGGGGAGACACTGACAGTGGGGAGCAGTTAGAGTCTGAGAGCAGGACTCAGGACTCAGGAGTACATATAACGTACAGTGCACACTTTTGCTGCCAGAGTGCCAGCCACACTGCCATTGTTTGTGACCACACTGACCACCAGTATAATATATATTGTGATTGTCTGCTTAGGACTCAGGAGTACTACTTGCAAGTTGCTGATAGTGTGACCAGTGACCTGACCACCAGTTTAATAATCACCACCAGTTTATGAGTTTAATATATATATATATATATATAATTGTATATAATATATATATAATATTGTATACCACCTAGCACCTACCCGTGTTTTTTTTTTTTTTTTCTTCTTTATACATACTACTATAGTAGCTTACTGTAGCAGTCTGCGGTGCTGCTGAGCTGACAGTGTCCAGCAGGTCCGTCATCAGTCATTACATAATAAATATATAATATATACCTGTCCGGCTGCAGTACTAGTGATATTATATATACATATATATTGATTTCATCTCATTATCATCCAGTCTATATTATCAGCAGACACAGTACGTTAGTCCACGGCTGTAGCTACCTCTGTGTCGGCACTCGGCAGTCCATCCATAATTGTATACCACCTACCCGTGGTTGTTTTTTTTTCTTTCTTCTTTATACATACTACTATAGTAGCTTACTGTAGCAGTCTGCGGTGCTGCTGAGCTGACAGTGTCCAGCAGGTCCGTCATCAGTCATTACATAATAAATATATAATATATACCTGTCCGGCTGCAGTACTAGTGATATTATATATACATATATATTGATTTCATCTCATTATCATCCAGTCTATATTATCAGCAGACACAGTACGTTAGTCCACGGCTGTAGCTACCTCTGTGTCGGCACTCGGCAGTCCATCCATAATTGTATACCACCTACCCGTGGTTGTTTTTTTTTTCTTTCTTCTTTATACATACTACTATAGTAGCTTACTGTAGCAGTCTGCGGTGCTGCTGAGCTGACAGTGTCCAGCAGGTCCGTCATCAGTCATTACATAATAAATATATAATATATACCTGTCCGGCTGCAGTACTAGTGATATTATATATACATATATATTGATTTCATCTCATTATCATCCAGTCTATATTATCAGCAGACACAGTACGTTAGTCCACGGCTGTAGCTACCTCTGTGTCGGCACTCGGCAGTCCATCCATAATTGTATACCACCTACCCGTGGTTGTTTTTTTTTTTTCTTTCTTCTTTATACATACTACTATAGTAGCTTACTGTAGCAGTCTGCGGTGCTGCTGAGCTGACAGTGTCCAGCAGGTCCATCATCAGTCATTACATAATAAATATATAATATATACCTGTCCGGCTGCAGTACTAGTGATATTATATATACATATATATTGATTTCATCTCATTATCATCCAGTCTATATTATCAGCAGACACAGTACGTTAGTCCACGGCTGTAGCTACCTCTGTGTCGGCACTCGGCAGTCCATCCATAATTGTATACCACCTACCCGTGGTTGTTTTTTTTTTCTTTCTTCTTTATACATACTACTATAGTAGCTTACTGTAGCAGTCTGCGGTGCTGCTGAGCTGACAGTGTCCAGCAGGTCCGTCATCAGTCATTACATAATAAATATATAATATATACCTGTCCGGCTGCAGTACTAGTGATATTATATATACATATATATTGATTTCATCTCATTATCATCCAGTCTATATTATCAGCAGACACAGTACGGTAGTCCACGGCTGTAGCTACCTCTGTGTCGGCACTCGGCAGTCCATCCATAATTGTATACCACCTACCCGTGGTTGTTTTTTTTTTCTTTCTTCTTTATACATACTACTATAGTAGCTTACTGTAGCAGTCTGCGGTGCTGCTGAGCTGACAGTGTCCAGCAGGTCCGTCATCAGTCATTACATAATAAATATATAATATATACCTGTCCGGCTGCAGTACTAGTGATATTATATATACATATATATTGATTTCATCTCATTATCATCCAGTCTATATTATCAGCAGACACAGTACGGTAGTCCACGGCTGTAGCTACCTCTGTGTCGGCACTCGGCAGTCCATCCATAATTGTATACCACCTACCCGTGGTTGTTTTTTTTTTCTTTCTTCTTTATACATACTACTATAGTAGCTTACTGTAGCAGTCTGCGGTGCTGCTGAGCTGACAGTGTCCAGCAGGTCCGTCATCAGTCATTACATAATAAATATATAATATATACCTGTCCGGCTGCAGTACTAGTGATATTATATATACATATATATTGATTTCATCTCATTATCATCCAGTCTATATTAGCAGCAGACACAGTACGGTAGTCCACGGCTGTAGCTACCTCTGTGTCGGCACTCGGCAGTCCATCCATAATTGTATACCACCTACCCGTGGTTGTTTTTTTTTTCTTTCTTCTTTATACATACTACTATAGTAGCTTACTGTAGCAGTCTGCGGTGCTGCTGAGCTGACAGTGTCCAGCAGGTCCGTCATCAGTATTACATAATAAATATATAATATATACCTGTCCGGCTGCAGTACTAGTGATATTATATATACATATATATTGATTTCATCTCATTATCATCCAGTCTATATTAGCAGCAGACACAGTACGGTAGTCCACGGCTGTAGCTACCTCTGTGTCGGCACTCGGCAGTCCATCCATAAGTATACTAGTATCCATCCATCTCCATTGTTTACCTGAGGTGCCTTTTAGTTGTGCCTATTAAAATATGGAGAACAAAAATGTTGAGGTTCCAAAATTAGGGAAAGATCAAGATCCACTTCCACCTCGTGCTGAAGCTGCTGCCACTAGTCATGGCCGAGACGATGAAATGCCAGCAACGTCGTCTGCCAAGGCCGATGCCCAATGTCATAGTACAGAGCATGTAAAATCCAAAACACCAAATATCAGTAAAAAAAGGACTCCAAAACCTAAAATAAAATTGTCGGACGAGAAGCGTAAACTTGCCAATATGCCATTTACCACACGGAGTGGCAAGGAACGGCTGAGGCCCTGGCCTATGTTCATGGCTAGTGGTTCAGCTTCACATGAGGATGGAAGCACTCAGCCTCTCGCTAGAAAAATGAAAAGACTCAAGCTGGCAAAAGCACCGCAAAGAAATGTGCGTTCTTCGAAATCCCAAATCCACAAGGAGAGTCCAATTGTGTCGGTTGCGATGCCTGACCTTCCCAACACTGGACGTGAAGAGCATGCGCCTTCCACCATTTGCACACCCCCTGCAAGTGCTGGAAGGAGCACCCGCAGTCCAGTTCCTGATAGTCAGATTGAAGATGTCAGTGTTGAAGTACACCAGGATGAGGAGGATATGGGTGTTGCTGGCGCTGGGGAGGAAAGTGACCAGGAGGATTCTGATGGTGAGGTGGTTTGTTTAAGTCAGGCACCCGGGGAGACACCTGTTGTCAGTGGGAGGAATATGGCCATTGACATGCCTGGTGAAAATACCAAAAAAATCAGCTCTTCGGTGTGGAAGTATTTCAACAGAAATGCGGACAACAGGTGTCAAGCCGTGTGTTGCCTTTGTCAAGCTGTAATAAGTAGGGGTAAGGACGTTAACCACCTCGGAACATCCTCCCTTATACGTCACCTGCAGCGCATTCATAATAAGTCAGTGACAAGTTCAAAAACTTTGGGTGACAGCGGAAGCAGTCCACTGACCAGTAAGTCCCTTCCTCTTGTAACCAAGCTCACGCAAACCACCCCACCAACTCCCTCAGTGTCAATTTCCTCCTTACCCAGGAATGCCAATAGTCCTGCAGGCCATGTCACTGG
The DNA here is from genome assembly GCF_028390025.1 of Pseudophryne corroboree. NCBI lineage: Eukaryota > Metazoa > Chordata > Amphibia > Anura > Myobatrachidae > Pseudophryne > Pseudophryne corroboree. The sequence continues at coordinate 1,071,708,760 of NC_086444.1, forward strand.
CAATTCTGACGAGTCCTCTCCTGCCTGGGATTCCTCCGATGCATCCTTGAGTGTAATGCCTACTGCTGCTGGCGCTGCTGTTGTTGCTGCTGGGAGTCGATCGTCATCCCAGAGGGGAAGTCGTAAGCCCACTTGTACTACTTCCAGTAAGCAATTGACTGTCCAACAGTCCTTTGCGAGGAAGATGAAATATCACAGCAGTCATCCTGCTGCAAAGCGGATAACTGAGGCCTTGACAACTATGTTGGTGTTAGACGTGCGTCCGGTATCCGCCGTTAGTTCACAGGGAACTAGACAATTTCTTGAGGTAGTGTGCCCCCGTTACCAAATACCATCTAGGTTCCACTTCTCTAGGCAGGCGATACCGAGAATGTACACGGACGTCAGAAAAAGACTCACCAGTGTCCTAAAAAATGCAGTTGTACCCAATGTCCACTTAACCACGGACATGTGGACAAGTGGATCAGGGCAGGGTCAGGACTATATGACTGTGACAGCCCACTGGGTAGATGTATGGACTCCCGCCGCAAGAACAGCAGCGGCGGCACCAGTAGCAGCATCTCGCAAACGCCAACTCTTTCCTAGGCAGGCTACGCTTTGTATCACCGCTTTCCAGAATACGCACACAGCTGAAAACCTCTTACGGCAACTGAGGAAGATCATCGCGGAATGGCTTACCCCAATTGGACTCTCCTGTGGATTTGTGGCATCGGACAACGCCAGCAATATTGTGTGTGCATTAAATATGGGCAAATTCCAGCACGTCCCATGTTTTGCACATACCTTGAATTTGGTGGTGCAGAATTTTTTTAAAAATGACAGGGGTGTGCAAGAGATGCTGTCGGTGGCCAGAAGAATTGCGGGACACTTTCGGCGTACAGGCACCACGTACAGAAGACTGGAGCACCACCAAAAACAACTGAACCTGCCCTGCCATCATCTGAAGCAAGAAGTGGCAACGAGGTGGAATTCAACCCTCTATATGCTTCAGAGGTTGGAGGAGCAGCAAAAGGCCATTCAAGCCTATACAATTCAGCACGATATAGGAGGTGGAATGCACCTGTCTCAAGCGCAGTGGAGAATGATTTCAACATTGTGCAAGGTTCTGATGCCCTTTGAACTTGCCACACGTGAAGTCAGTTCAGACACTGCCAGCCTGAGTCAGGTCATTCCCCTCATCAGGCTTTTGCAGAAGAAGCTGGAGACATTGAAGGAGGAGCTAACACAGAGCGATTCCGCTAGGCATGTGGGACTTGTGGATGGAGCCCTTAATTCGCTTAACAAGGATTCACGGGTGGTCAATCTGTTGAAATCAGAGCACTACATTTTGGCCACCATGCTCGATCCTAGATTTAAAGCCTACCTTGGATCTCTCTTTCCGGCAGACACAAGTCTGCTGGGGTTCAAAGACCTGCTGGTGAGAAAATTGTCAAGTCAAGCGGAACGCGACCTGTCAACATCTCCTCCTTCACATTCTCCCGCAACTGGGGGTGCGAGGAAAAGGCTCAGAATTCCGAGCCCACCCGCTGGCGGTGATGCAGGGCAGTCTGGAGCGACTGCTGATGCTGACATCTGGTCCGGACTGAAGGACCTGACAACGATTACGGACATGTCGTCTACTGTCACTGCATATGATTCTCTCACCATTGAAAGAATGGTGGAGGATTATATGAGTGACCGCATCCAAGTAGGCACGTCACACAGTCCGTACTTATACTGGCAGGAAAAAGAGGCAATTTGGAGGCCCTTGCACAAACTGGCTTTATTCTACCTAAGTTGCCCTCCCACAAGTGTGTACTCCGAAAGAGTGTTTAGTGCCGCCGCTCACCTTGTCAGCAATCGGCGTACGAGGTTACATCCAGAAAATGTGGAGAAGATGATGTTCATTAAAATGAATTATAATCAATTCCTCCGTGGAGACACTGACCAGCAGCAATTGCCTCCATAAAGTACACAGGGAGCTGAGATGGTGGATTCCAGTGGGGACGAATTGATAATCTGTGAGGAGGGGGATGTACACGGTGATATATCGGAGGATGATGATGAGGTGGACATCTTGCCTCTGTAGAGCCAGTTTGTGCAAGGAGAGATTAATTGTCACTGAAATGATGGGTTGGTTAAAGTGTGCATGTCCTGTTTATACAACATAAGGGTGGGTGGGAGGGCCCAAGGACAATTCCATCTTGCACCTCTTTTTTCTTTAATTTTTCTTTGCGTCATGTGCTGTTTGGGGAGTATTTTTTGGAAGGGCCAACCTGCGTGACACTGCAGTGCCACTCCTAGATGGGCCCGGTGTTTGTGTCGGCCACTAGGGTCGCTTATCTTACTCACACAGCTACCTCATTGCGCCTCTTTTTTTCTTTGCGTCATGTGCTGTTTGGGGAGGGTTTTTTGGAAGGGACATCCTGCGTGACACTGCAGTGCCACTCCTAGATGGGCCCGGTGTTTGTGTCGGCCACTAGGGTCGCTTATCTTACTCACACAGCTACCTCATTGCGCCTCTTTTTTTCTTTGCGTCATGTGCTGTTTGGGGAGGGTTTTTTGGAAGGGACATCCTGCGTGACACTGCAGTGCCACTCCTAGATGGGCCCGGTGTTTGTGTCGGCCACTAGGGTCGCTTATCTTACTCACACAGCTACCTCATTGCGCCTCTTTTTTTCTTTGCGTCATGTGCTGTTTGGGGAGGGTTTTTTGGAAGGGACATCCTGCGTGACACTGCAGTGCCACTCCTAGATGGGCCCGGTGTTTGTGTCGCCCACTAGGGTCGCTTATCTTACTCACACAGCTACCTCATTGCGCCTCTTTTTTTCTTTGCGTCATGTGCTGTTTGGGGAGGGTTTTTTGGAAGGGACATCCTGCGTGACACTGCAGTGCCACTCCTAGATGGGCCCGGTGTTTGTGTCGGCCACTAGGGTCGCTTATCTTACTCACACAGCTACCTCATTGCGCCTCTTTTTTTCTTTGCGTCATGTGCTGTTTGGGGAGGGTTTTTTGGAAGGGACATCCTGCGTGACACTGCAGTGCCACTCCTAGATGGGCCCGGTGTTTGTGTCGGCCACTAGGGTCGCTTATCTTTCTCACACAGCTACCTCATTGCGCCTCTTTTTTTCTTTGCGTCATGTGCTGTTTGGGGAGGGTTTTTTGGAAGGGCCATCCTGCGTGACACTGCAGTGCCACTCCTAGATGGGCCAGGTGTTTGTGTCGGCCACTAGGGTCGCTTAGCTTAGTCATCCAGCGACCTCGGTGCAAATTTTAAGACTAAAAATAATATTGTGAGGTGTGAGGTATTCAGAATAGACTGAAAATGAGTGGAAATTATGGTTTTTGAGGTTAATAATACTTTGGGATCAAAATGACCCCCAAATTCTATGATTTAAGCTGTTTTTTAGTGTTTTTTGAAAAAAACACCCGAATCCAAAACACACCCGAATCCGACAAAAAAAATTCGGTGAGGTTTTGCCAAAACGCGGTCGAACCCAAAACACGGCCGCGGAACCGAACCCAAAACCAAAACCCGAAAAATTTCAAGTGCACATCTCTAATATTCGGTCAGGGTATAATGATAGTGATTTTGGTAATCCAGTTCTTCTGACAACATCAATTTCCACCACATAAATTCTCTCAGACCAAAATGATATGGGAATAGTGTTCATTATTCTCTTTCGTATTATGATGACCAAAACATAAAGGTGTAAAAATGTCTAAGCTTCCTGGCCAGAAGATCACTGCACTCTGAACCTCTTACCTGACACTGCCACAAATGACAGTAGACTCAAAAGTCAAGTTTTTGTTGATTAGAGTAAAAATACAATATTCAACTGAACTGCATATTTAGTTTAGTAAATACTGCAGATTTAAATTTATATTCCCCATATCATAATACATTTTCTGCATATTATTGTTATTAAATATTATGCTGCCCTGTGATGGTAAAATATGGCAATTAGAACCAATTTTATAATTTCCAAAAATAAAACATTATTTATTTTGGGCTCTACAAGTCGCATACCCTACAATCCCCCTTTTTTATGCACTGTGACTTTGTAGGAAGCCATTTCTAATAAACAATTTTTACATTGTTTCAAACATAATCATGCCAGACTAAGGTTTGTGGGGGCGCCAGGCCAACTAACTTTTGGGGGCCCCAACCAGTAAAATTGTCAGTATGTCAAGCTAGTGACAGTGGGCCTAATTCAGAGTTGATCACAGCAGCAAATTTGTTAGCAGTTGGGCAAAACCATGGGCACTGCGGGGGGGGGGGGGGGGGGGGGGGCAGAAATAACATGAGCAGAGAGAGTTAGATTTGGGTGGGGTGTGTTCAAACTGAAATCTAAATATCTAAATTGCAGTGTAAAAATAAAGCAGACAGTATTTGCCCTGCGCAGAAACAAAATAACCCACCCAAATGTAACTCTCTCTGCAAATGTTATATCTGCCCCCCTGCAGTGCACATGGTTTTGCCCAACAAATTTGCTGCTGCGATCAACTCTGAATTACCCCCATTATTACAAATACCTTAAATACACTGCAGTTACCCCAATTCAGATTTTGTCACACAGGAACTCCAGTTATGACACAATGCACCCATGCTGAGGTACTATGTATGGAGGCCCACCAGTGGGTGGTGGCCCATGGGTGATTGACCCAGCTGCCCTATTGTTACTCCTTTTCTGAAAATAATGCACCATAACCCATAGTGTAGATTGTGATAGCAGAAAATCTAACAGCCATGTTTGCAAATTATCCTTTTTAAGTCTGAACACTAAACTTATTTTGGATAAATTATGGGCTGAGTGGCCCTAAATTTTACAATCTATCAGTGTACAATAGTAGCTGTAATGGAAACTTAAAAAGAAATTAGTAGAACGACAAAAATAAAAAAATGGCTGCATTATAAGTAGTTACTATCTCCAATATATAACACATACTACTATTTACTGTTTAAATGTAATTCTTTATAACTACAGTAATTATACAAGTTAAAAACAGATGTTGATTTTATTTACTTTGTGCTATATTGAAAGAAATTAAGCTAAACCGATTATAAAATCTCCATTGTTTTAGTAGGACGACATTCATTTTAGGCCATGTAAACAAACAAATTACAGATTGTGAAAATACACTATTGTATCTTACACCACTGTAAGTTAATGACCCATCTAGAAGAGGTCATTCATATGATTAGAATACTTAAGCTGATAAACTGATGCCACAGTTCCTATGAAAGGTTGGGTATGTGTGACCAGCGGTCAGGAGATGCGAAATGCCGGCGGAGGGAGGGGGGGGGGGGGCAGTTCAACAAGCCCATTGTGGGCTTGCTGCGCTCGCCAAAGTTTCTATTCCCACACTAGGGGTGTCGTGGACACCCACGAGTGGGAGTGGTCCCTGTTGGTCGGCATGCCGACCATTGGGATTATGAGCGGGCGGGATTTTAGGGTCTCCTGATCACTGGCCACATAACTGCAACACCTTATGAACAGGACACC